>NC_066511.1:3264100-3310172 GCF_024679095.1 Eriocheir sinensis | reverse complement strand
CAGATGAAATGGGCAAAGTGGCATAAATAAGTAATCATTTCTTTGTAACAGGATAATTTTGTGAGCACTGCTCATATGTATCGAGTACAGTATTTGGCAAGGAGCTTTTAGGTACAGAAGACCAATGTGATCACATTCTGAATTTTGTGACATAGATAATCATGTAAATCATCCAGGCCCAGAACTTCTTTTTTTTTTTTTTTTTTTTTTTTTTTACAGCAAAGGAGACAGCTCAAGGGCACAAAAAAGTAAACATTAATAAAAAAAGCCCGCAACTCGCTGCTCCTAAAAAGAATCCAAAGAGGTGGCCGAAAGATAGGTCAGTTTCGGGAGGAGAGGTGTCCTGATACCCTCCTCTTGAAAGAGTTCAAGTCGTAGGCAGGAGGAAATACAGATGAAGGAAGATTGTTCCAGAGTTTACCAGCGTGAGGGATGAAAGAGTGAAGATGCTGGTTAACTCTTGCATAAGGGGTTTGGACAGTATAGGGATGAGCATGAGTAGAAAGTCGAGTGCAGCGGGGCCGCGGGAGGGGGGGAGGCATGCAGTTAGCAAGTTCAGAAGAGCAGTCAGCGTGGAAATATCGATAGAAGATAGAAAGAGAGGCAACATTGCGGCGGAATTTAAGAGGTAGAAGACTATCAGTATGAGGAGGAGAGCTGATGAGACGAAGAGCCTTTGCCTCCACTCTGTCCAGAAGAGCTGTGGAGGGAGCTCCCCACATGAGATGCATACTCCATACGAGGGCGGACAAGGCCCTGTATATGGACAGCAACTGTGCAGGAGAAGAACTGGCGGAGACGGTACAGAACGCCCAGCCTCGAGGAAGCTGATTTAGTAAGAGATGAGATACGAAGTTTCCAGTTGAGATTTTGAGTTAAGGATAGACCGAGGATGTTTAGTGTTGAGGAAGGTGATAGCTGGGTGTTGTCAAAGAATAGGGGATAGTTGTTTGGAAGATTGGATAGGTGGTGGAGAAACTGTGTTTTTGAGGCGTTGAAGGACACCAGGTTCTTCTTGCCCCAATCGGAAATAATAGTAAGGAGGCTAAGCGTTCTGCAGCCTCCAGCCTTGAGTCGTTAAGTTCTGAAGGGTGGGTCCTGAAGGTGGCTCTATTAAAAGAAGTTGAATAATGCAGAGTGGAATCATCGGCGTAGGAATGGATAGGACAGTTCGTTTTGGAAAGAAGATCATCAATGAACAACAGAAAAGAGTGGGAGATAGGACAGAACCCTGTGGGACACCACTGTTAATAGATTTAGGAAGAACAGTGACCGTCTACCACAGCAGAAATAGAACGGTCAGAAAGAAAACTGGAGATAAAGGTACAGAGAGAAGGATAGAAACCGTAGGAGGGTAGTTTAGAAAGAAGATTTGTGCCAGACCCTATCAAAAGCTTTTGATATGTTCAGCGCAATAGCAAAAGTTTCACCGAAACGGCTAAGAGAGGATGACCAAGAGTCAGTTAAGAACTAGAAGCTAGGAGATCACCAGTAGAACGCCCTTGCGGAACCCATACTGGCGATCAGATAGAAGGTCAGAAGTGGAAAGGTGCTCTTTTCCTTCCGGCGATTGATTCAAAAGCTTTAGATAGAACAGAAAGTAAAGCAATAGGACGGTAGTTTGAGGGATTGGAGCGGTCACCCTTCTTAGGTACAGGCTGTATGAAGGCATACTTCCAGCAAGAAGGAAAGGTAGATGTTGACAGGCAGAGGCGAAAGAGTTTGACCAGGCCAGAGGTGACAGCACGGAGGCACAGTTTTTAAGGACAATAGGAGGCACTCCATCAGGTCCATAAGCCTTCTGAGGATTGAGGCCAGAGGGCATAGAAAACATCATTTTGAAGAATCTTTATAACAGGCATAAAGGAGTCAGAGGGGGATGAGTAGGAGGAATATGCCCAGAATCGTCCAGAGTGGAGTTTTTAGAAAAGTTTGAGAGAAGAGTTCAGCCTTAGAGATAGATGAGACGGCAGTGTTGCTCAGGACTGAGGGTGGAGGGAAAATGAAGAAGTGAAGTTGGAGGAGATGTTTTTGGCTAGATGCCAGAAGTCACAAGAAGAGTTAGAGAAAGCAAGGTTTTGACATTTTCTATTAATGAAAGAATTTTTGGTTAGTCGGAGAATAGATTTGGCACGATTTCGGGCAGAAATGTAAAGTTCATAATTAGCATTAGTTTGAAGGCTCTGGTATCTTTTGTGAGCTACCTCTCTATCATTGACAGCACGAGAACAAGCGTGATTAAACCAAGGCTTTTTAGCGTGAGGAGTAGAGAAAGAACGAGGAATGTATGCCCATTCCAGAGACAATCACCTCTGTGATGCGCTGAGCACACAGAGGGTCTCTATCCTGGAAGCAATAATCATTCCACGGAAATGAAAAGTACATCTCAGGTCGTCCCACCGAGCTGAAGCAAAATGCCAGAAGCATCGCCTCTTCGGTGGGTCCAGAGGGTGTACAGGAGCGATAGGACAGGATGCAGAAATAAGATTGTGATCGGAGGAGCCCAACGGAGAGAACAGTTTGACAGAATAAGCAGAAGGGTTTGAGGTAAGGAAGAGGTCTAGAATGTTGGGCCGATCTCCAAGACGGTCAGGAATACGTGTAGGGTGCTGGACCAACTGCTCTAGGTCGTTGAGGATAGCAAAGTTGTAGGCTTGTTCACCAGGATGGTCAGTGAAAGAGGATGAAAGCCAAAGCTGGTGGTGAACATTGAAATCTCCTAGGATGGAGATTTCAGCGAAGGGAGAGTGGGTCAAGATGTGCTCCACTTTAGAATTCAAATAGTCAAAGAATTTTACATAGTTGGTAGAGTTAGGTGAGAGATAAACAGCACAGATGTATTTAGTAATAGAATGACAGTGAAGTCTTAACCAGATGGTGGAAAATTCAGAAGAATCAAGGTCGTGGGCACGAGAGCAAGTGATGTCGTTGCGCACGTAGGCGCAACATCCAGCTTTGGATTGAAATTTAGGATAGAGATAGTAGGAGGAAACAGAGTAGAGATTGCTGTCAGTAGCCTCAGAAACCTGTGTTTCGGTAAGGAAGAGAAGGTGAGGTTTAGAGGAGGAGAGATGATGTTCCACAGAATGAAAATTAGAGCGAAGACCGCGAATGTTGCAGAAATTGAGAAGAAAGAGGTAGTCTTTGTACGTACATCAATAGCGACCAGCCGCAGCTCGATCTCTGAGCCTCTCTCTCCCCTTTGTCCAGTTCCCGCCCGATAAGCGTACTCGAAAAGTCAGCGAGGTGAAACACGCAGAGCGTGAATAAATTGTAATGTAGATACTTGTTCGGGAGAGTATTTCACACTTTTTTCCTTTTTAGCATTAAAATATTTGTTAACGCTAACTAGTAGATAACATTCACTTATGTATTTTAATAATAATGATAACAATTATAATAATAATAATAATTATTATTATTTTTATTATCATTATTATTATTATTAATTCCGTTATTAAAAATTTTAATATTTGTTTTTTTGGGGGGGCACGTTAACAGGTGCCCCCCCCCCCCCTCCTGGATCCGCTACTGCACTTTCTTATCAATTTCTGCAACATTCGCGGTCTTCGTTCTAATTTTCATTCTGTGGAACACCATTTCTCCTCTAAACCTCATCTTCTCTTCCTCACCAAAACACAGGCTCCTGAGGCTACTGACAGCAATCTCTACTTTTTTTTTTTAGAGTAGAGGAAACAGTTCAAGGGCAAAAAAAAAAAAAAAGGAAACAATAATGAAAAAGAAAGCCCGCTACTCACTGCTCCTACAAAAGAGTCAAGAGGAGTGGCCGAGAGAGAGGTCAATTTCGGGAGGAGAGGCGTCCTGATACTCTCCTCTTGAAAGAGTTCAAGTCGTAGGCAGCAGAAAATACAGATGAAGGAAGATTGTTCCAGAGCTTACCAGCGTGAGGGATGAAAGAGTGAAAATGCTGGTTAACTCGTGCGTAAGGGATTTGGACAGTAAAGGGATGAGCTTGAGTAGAAAGTCATGTGCGGCAAGGCCGCAAGAGGGGGGGGAGGAATGCAGTTAGCAAGTTCAGAAGAGCAGTCAGCGTGAAAATATCGATAGAAGATAGAGAGGCAACATGGCGGCAGAATTTAAGAGATAGAAGACTATCAGTAAGAGGAGGAGAGCTGATGAGACGAAGAGCCTTAGACTCCACTCTGTCCAACAGAGCTGTGTGAGTGGAGCCCCCCCACACATAAGATGCATACTCCATACGAGGGCAGACAAGGCCCCTGTATATGGATAGCAACTGTGAGGGGGAGAAGAACTGGCGGAGATGATACAGAACGCCCAATCTTGAAGAAGCTGATTTAGTGGGAGAGATGTGAAGTTTCCAGTTAAGATTTTGAGTTAAGGATAGACTGAGGATGTTTAGTGTTGAAGACGGTGACAGCTGAATGTTGTTGAAGAATAGGGGATAGGTGTTTGAAAGATTGTGTTGAGTTGATAGGTGGAGAAATTGGATTTTTGAGGCATTGAAGGAGACAAGGTTCCTTTTACCCCAATTGGAAATGATAACAAGGTCTGAGGTTAAGCGTTCTGCAGCCTCCAGTCTGGAGTCATGTAATTCCTGTTGATTTACATAGATTTACATAGAAAATCAGACCACACAGACCCCATGGTCCAGACTATATAGGTGGTCTGTCCTTAAACCTAAGTGATTCTACATTAATCAGATGGCTCCAAAACGTTGCATTTCAACTCTAGTTAATATTAAGTTGAAGGAAGTGACGGTCGAGCTTGTTTTTAAAGGAGTCAATCATGTTACATTGGACCACTGAAAGTGGGAGGTTATTCCATTCTTGCACTACAATGTTGGTGAAGAAAAATTTGGTGCAGTCTGAATTTACTTGTCTACATTTGAGTTTTACGCCATTATTCCTCGTACGCAAAGTGTTATCGATCATAAAAAATGTTGATCTGTCTACATTCGTGAAGCCATTAAGTATTTTAAAACATTCGATCAGTTTTACTCGGAGGTGACGTTTCTCAAGAGAGAACATGTTAAGGGTGGAAAGCCTTTCTTCGTAGGATTTGTTGCGCAAGGAAGGGATCATTTTTGTTGCCCGACGCTGAACACCTAATTTAGCAATGTCATTTGCATGGTAGGGTCTTCTGTTGAAAGAAGTTGAATAATGCAGAGTGGAGTCGTCAGCGTATGAGTGGATAAGACAGTTTGTTATGGAAAGATCATTGATGAATAACAGGAAGAGAGTGGGCGATAGGACAGAGCCCTGTGGAACACCACTGATAGGTTTAGGGGAAGAACAGTGACCATCTACCACAACAGAGATAGAATGGCCGGAAAGGAAACTGGAGATAAAGGAACAGAGAGTGGGATAGAATCTGAAAGAGGGCAGTTGTGAGGGCAACTACCAACTTAGCAGGCGAACGACCGGGGCACTCCTGCCGCCTGCCCGCATCTTGCCGTTCAACCTGCTACACTCCCGCTGCTTGTTTGCCTAAAGCCGTTCGACGCCTCGGTCGACGAACCACCGAGGCTTCTCAACCCGCTGTGGGAAGCGACTTGGTGGGGTGCCAGCGCCTTCATCGTCAGACAGCGGCCGGGCCTCGCTCTGAACACTGGATTCTACTCCAGCTCCAGCCCTGATCTCATTTGGGTTTACTTAGAACCGTGGGCTCGTTCTGGGTGCTTTACCACTCTCCTCTCCACGCCTTGGACTCCCATTACTGCCGTGAACCTGACGCCCCTTTTCCTCCTGCGTCTCCCTCATCTACCACGTTTACACCACTTGAAGGACGAAGCTGTGCTGCCTCGTCATTACCACTCAGAGGACGGGACGCCCAAAAGAGGAAGAAGCCGTGCAAAGGATCATTGCTGAGTCCGGCGTGCTGAAGCCTTCGTGTTGGAGACTTCAGTTTTGTGAGGCTTGTTTTGGGGTTTTTACTTTATTTAAAGTAAACTGGTGTCTAACCATTTATCTTGTTTGTTATCCCTTCCGATTACAGCACCCAACTCTGGAACCTTGACAGAAAGCAAATACTTGTGCCAGACTCTATCGAAGGCTTTTGATATGTCTAGCGCAACTGAGAAAGTTTCACCGATACAGTTGAGAGAGAATGACCAAGAATCAGTTAAGAGAGTAAGAAGATCACCAGCAGAACACCCCTTGCGGAACCTATACTGGCGATCAGATAAAAGATCAGAAGTGGAAAGGTGCTTTTGAATCTTCCAGTTCAGGATTGATTCAAAAGCTTTAGATAGACAGGAAAGTAATGCTATAGGACGATAGTTTGAGGGATTGGAACGGTCACTCTTCTTAGACACAGGCTGTATGAAGGCGTACTTCCAGCAGGAAGGAAACTTAGATGTTGACAGGCAGAGGCGAAAGAGTTTGACTAGGCAGGCTGGCAGCACGAAAGCACAGTTTTTAAGGACAATAGGAGGCACTCCATCAGGTCCATAAACCTTCTGAGAGTTGAGGCCAGAGAGGGCATAGAAAACATCATTCTTAACCCGTAGAGTACCGTTAACGCATCTCGTGCGTTAAAAGCGATTTGCATTTATATACCATTGACGCGTCAGACGCGTTTGCAAATTACCGTAATTAATCGCAATTGAAAGGACAGTCCCGTGCGCATCGATCTAGATGCTCATGTGAGTACAGAGCGTAGACTTGTGAGTCAACCTAGCCTCTCCCAGGCCAATATGCCACCAGGGGTGACGCCAACCCACTGGGAACAAAGGGAAACCCAAGGAAATCAAGTCTGAAACAAAGTGAAAACGTCCGATAATCATAGTGAGGTCAGCCGAGTAGTGACCTTGAGCCAGTCACACACACACACACACACACACACACACACACACACACACACACACACACACACACATACATGCACACACTCTATCACGGTTACCAAGTATTGAATTACAGAACCATTTTCGTACGCACAAGGGAGGGCTGCGAGTCAAGCCGGACCAGCCACGAGTGGGCGGGGGTAGCTGCGGAGCACTTATGGGCGACGGTGCGTGGAATGAACCTATTTTCCTTGTTACTGGGGTCATTTTGAAGGGATTTAGAAAATAAAAAGGTTTTACTCCCAGTGCGATACTGGGGGCCACTTTTATATCACATAGGGCGGTACGCTACAGTTTAAGAATCTTCATAACAGGCATGAATCAACAAATAGCTGGAAAGTTGAGCAACTTGATTAATGTCTCACTAGCACAAGGGAAGGTACCAAGAGACTGGAAGCGGGCTAACATTGTCCCTATATATAAAGGAGGAAGTAAGGAAGACCCGTTGAACTATAGGCCAATATGTCATTAACAAGTGTTGTAGCAAAGATGTGTGAGAATATTATAAAAAAAAACCAGATGGGTGGAGTATTTAGAAAAAAATATATATTAACAAATAGCCAATTTGGATTCAGAGGAGGACGATCTTGTGTAACTAATCTGATCAGCTTCTATTCAAGGGTAATTGATATAATACAGGAAAGGGACGGTTGGGCAGATTGTGTGTATCTGGACTTAAAAAAGGCGTTTGATAAAGTACCACACAAGCGATTACTATGGAAACTTAATCATGTTGGAGGTCTGGGTGGTTCAATATTGGATTGGGTTGTAGACTTTTTGACGAAGAGAGAAATGAGAACAGTAATTAGAAACAATAAATCAAGCTGGATGGAAGTGACTAGTGGTGTCCCCCAAGGATCGGTGTTGGCTCCAATTATGTTTGTAATATATGTTAATGACGTGACAGAAGGGGTGACAAGCTATATGAATATGTTTGCTGATGATGCTAAAATGAAGAAGACTGTGTAGCCCTGAGCCAAGATCTCGATAGAATAAGCGAATGGTCATGCAAATGGGAAATGACATTCAATACAGAAAAGTGTAGCGTGATGGAGTTTGGTAAGAGCAGTAGACGATTATCGGGGAACTACTCTCTGAGTAATGAAAGAATCATGAAAAAACTGAAGAAAAAGATCTGGGAGTGATCATAACAGACAAATTATCCTTTGGAAAACATATAGACCGGATAACTGGGGAAACATACAGTCTTCTTAGAAACATAAAAACAGCATTTACATATTTAGATGAAGAAATGATGAAGAAACTAATAACATTGATGATACGTCCAAGACTGGAATATGCAGCATTAGTGTGGTCACCTACATCGAAGAAAGATATTAGAAAGTTGGAAAGAATACAAAGAGCAGCGACTAAATTACCGGAAACTCTGAGAGAACGTACTTATGAAGAAAGACTGGAGAAATTGGGACTAACAACACTGGAGAGAAGAAGAGAAAGAGAAGATCTAATAGCATTATACAGAATACAAGAGGAATTGGAGAAATTGGACAGGGAAGACTTAGTGGTACGTGACAGGAGTGTGACAAGAGAGAATAGTAAGAAATTAAAGCCGAGCGACTATAAGAGAGACATCAAGAAATACAGTTTTCCATACAGAAGCATATATTATAACTACATGGAACGGACTTGACGAGGAGATTGTGTGTGCAGAAACGATTCATGAATTTAAAGTCAAACTGGATGATAAGCGTTATGGAGACGGGACAGCACGAGCATAGTACGGCTCTTTTCCTGAAATTCACAACTAGGTAAAACAACTAGGTAAACACACACACACACACACACACACACACACACACACACACACACACACACACACACACACACATTCTTTTCTCGAGGGCTTAATAGATTTCCTTCACTCGCTAATCTGAGGACTGGGTGAGGCCCTAATCTCAGTGCAGCCGCTGTCTTTATATCCACCCATCCACACCCACATTCATGTCATTCGTCGCAACGAACACTTTTTTTTTCCCCTTATTCCTTTCCCCAGGTGCAGGGCCCGAGGCTAGTTCAGGTCAGAGGCCCTTTTCATATATATGTATATATTTCTCATATTTTGTTTTTGTACATGTTTCGAAACGAACTATAGTAATTACCGTTATGTTTTTGATAAATTTCGTCGAAAGCGACACTGATGCACCCAAAGCGGGTATTCAGCATATAATGTAATGCTAAGGATGAATATACACAGTGAACCCTTCACTATGGACCGGAAACTTGCCCCAGCCTTGTCATTAAGCCGCGAATTTTAGAAAATCAACCGCTTTGGTGCGAATCGCCATAACTCCCTTATTTCTGGGGCTACAGAAATGTATTTGGTATCAATCGACGGCAAAATGAAAGGGCTATATATATTTTTTTAAAAAAAGCTTCCGGGCTCAAAAAACCGACTCTAAATGGTAAACAATCGAATAAATTCGCAAAAAATGGCTCTGAAAATTTTTTAGTTCCCAACCTTGAAACCCACTCATTTTTTGAGAATTTCAAAAAGCTTATTTAACAAATAATTTAGCCCTACCAATGTGCTTTCCAATATGATGCGTAACATTTCTCTACCCCCAGCAGTTTTGTCGCTAGAGCTCAAAACGTAAACCCTTTTGAGAGCGTAAACGCCATAATTAACCCCATCTGGCATTGCACAATGGCGTCAAAAATTAGCGGATTGTGGGAAATAGTCTGTGCCCAGAATCGTCCAGAGTTTTAGAAAAGTTTGAGAGAATTGGAGGACATGTTTTTGGCTAGATGCCAGAAGTCACGGAAGAGTTAGAAAAGCAAGGTTTTGGCATTTTCTATTAATGAAAGAATTTTGGTTAGTCGGAGAATAGATCTGGCACGATTTCGGGCAGAAATGTAAAGTCATTTATTAGCATTAGTTTGAAGGCTCTGTACCTTTTGTGAGCTGCCTCTCTATCATTGACAGCACGAGAACAAGTGTGATTAAACCAAGGCTTTTTAGCGTGAGGAGTAGAGAAAGAACGAGGAATGTATGCCTCCATTCCAGAGACAATCACCTCTGTGATGCGCTGAGCACACAGAGGGTCTCTATCCTGGAAGCAATAATCATTCCACGGAAATTGGAAAAGTACATCCTCAGGTCGTCCCACCGAGCTGAAGCAAAATGCCAGAAGCATCGCCTCTTCGGTGGGTCCAGAGGGTGTACAGGAGCGATAGGACAGGATGCAGAAATAAGATTGTGATCGGAGGAGCCCAACGGAGAGAACAGTTTGACAGAATAAGCAGAAGGGTTTGAGGTAAGGAAGAGGTCTAGAATGTTGGGCCGATCTCCAAGACGGTCAGGAATATATATATATATATATATATATATATATATATATATATATATATATATATATATATATATATATATATATATATATATATATATATATAAATATATATATATATATATATATATATATATATATATATATATATATATATATATATATATATATATATATATATATATATATATGGTATCAAAAGAAAGCAAATTAAATTTATTATTCATAAATGGGAAGAAATATGGTTGAATACTAAAACAAATAGAAATAACATGTATAATAAGGCTTAATATTGGTTGATTTATATAGTGAAATGATTATACAAAAATAGTAACATTTTATATAGATGGCTTTAATAAAAGATAGTCAACATATTGAAGTGTTCATATATGATTTTTTAATGCATATATATTAATTTTTGTGGCGTCAGGAAGGTTTTTCGTCGCGGCGCGTGAAATTAGTCAGATTCAGCGAATTTTCGTCGCGATTTCTGGTCAAGCTCGAGCAAAAACTACTGAAGTTAGGAAGGCATGCTTGGTGGCAAATGAAAGCTCTATTAATACAGATTAATAATCAGAAAAAACATAGGAAATCACCAAATAAATAAAAAAAGTTATAAGCAAAAAACTAGGACGTGTCCAAATCGCGGCAAAAGGGCCGAAAAACAGGCTATTTTGTGACGGCTCGACGACAAACTTGGAATCGAGCTATCAAAAAATCCTTCGAAATGGTCAAACTACATTGCCATGAGGGGCTGCATTCCAAATTACAGCATTCTAGAGGTAATAACAATGCCACACTAGATAAAAACGGCAAAGTGTCTGGAGTTCGTCAAAATCGCTCTCAAAAGGGTTTACGTTTTGAGCTCTAGCGACAAAATTACTGGGAGTAAGGAAATGTTATGCATCATATTGGAAAACACATTGGTAGGGCTAAATTATTTGTTAAATGAGCTTTTTGAAATTCTCAAAAAATGAGTGGGTTTCTAGGTTAGGAACTTTTTTTTTTTTCAGAGCCGTTTTTTGCGAATTTATTCGATTGTTTACCATTTAGAGTCGGTTTTAGAGCCAGCTGCTTATTAAAAATATAGCGCTTTCATTTTGCCGTTGATTGATACCAAAAAACTTTTCTGTAGCCCCAGAAATAAGGGAGTTATGGCGATTCGCACCAAAGCGGTTGATTTTCCAAAATTCGCGGCTTAATGACAAGGGCGCCGCAAAATCAAAAGAGTCCTCCGTCCATTACTTGAGATGTCACTGATATACACCATGCAAATTTCCCGCACTTTTTAGTCGACACGGTGCTACATCTAGCAGGATTTGGGAGTGTTAGCGTGGACGATCACTCTCGGTCACCAAGGTTGGCGATCGCCACCGCTGGTGAAAAATAGGTGTTAAAAGTACGGCCTTCCTCACCGACACGATCGCCAAGTGTAACTTCGCCAGGCATTCGTCGACCTTGGCAAGTGGTTTTAAAGTACAGCCCAGGCCACTCGGCGGTGACTGAAAAATCCCAGGTGGTAGCGTGGGGATTCGAACCAACGTTGTCCACGGCGCCGTGAATGCCAGGCCCGCACGCTAACCACTCAGCCACTGTGTGTATATGTATTAGTATGTGTATATGTATGTAAATACACAAATAATCAATGAAAGAGGGAGAGGAAAAAAATATTTCGATGCACGGTGTTCATGTACATTTCAATAATAAATAGGCCTACACCTTGCCTCCTGCAGAAGATTTAAATAACAGAGCGGCTACTATACAATAAGATATGAATGTCGAGCAAGGTGGACTGCCCGCTAACTTTTCTACTTCAAGTTTTTTTCGTCATTTCACCCAACTACTCTTCGTTCCCTTACCCTCTTCTTTCGACCACTTTCTTTCCCCCCCGCCCCTTACTTACCATAGCCATTTTGACTCCAGCCACAGAAAAGACAAGACCAACACCCCCTGAAGATGGTCAGCTAAGGCCGAAAGACGTCTAGAGCAAGGGTTCTCAACCTTTTTGATCTTATGTATATCCCTTCAAGTTTGTCAGTGTTGGTCACATACCCCTTACCCAGAATGTAATACCAAGAAGGATAAAAAGAAATGCATGGTTTATCACACACACACACACACACACACACACACACACACACACACACACACACACACACACACACACACACACACACTTGTGTGCGGGCACACACACTCTCCAGTATGCGGGCTCACACACTCTCCCTTGTGCATGAACACAGTCTCCCATGTGCTGGCACACACACTCTCCATTGTGTAGACACACACACACACTCTCCCTTGTGCGGGCACACACACTCCCTTGTGCCGGCACACACACTCTCCCTTGAGCGGGCACACACACTCCCATGTGCTGGCACACACACACTCCATTGTGCAGACACACACACACACTCTCCCTTGTGCGGGCACACCCACTCTCCATTGTGCGGGCACACACACTCTCCATTGTGCAGACACACACACACTCTCCCTTGTGCGGGCACACACACTCTCCATTGTGCGGGCACACACACTCTCCATTGTGTAGACACACACACACTCTCCCTTGTGCGGGCACACACACTCTCAATTGTGCGGGCACACACACTCTCCATTGTGCAGACACACACACTCTCCCTTGTGCGGGCACACACACTCCCTTGTGCTGGCACACACACTCTCCCTTGTGCGGGCACACACACTCCCTTGTGCTGGCACACACACTCTCCCTTGAGCGGGCATATACAGTCTCCTTTGTGCAGGCACATACACTCTCCCTTCTGCGGGCACACACACACTCCCGTATGCTGGCAAACACACTCTCCCTTTTACAGGCACAAACACTCTCCCTTTAGTGGGCACACACTCTCCCGTTTTTTTTTTATACAGAAAAGGAGACAGTTCAAGGGCAAATAAAAAAAGGAAACAATAATGAAAAAAATGAAAAAAAGCCCGCTACTTACTGCTTCTACAAAAGAGTCAAGAGGAGTGGCCGAGAGATAGGTCAGTTTCGGGAGGAGAGGCGTCCTGATACTCTCCTCTTGAAAGAGTTCAAGTCGTAGGCAGGAGGAAAGACAGATGAAGGAAGATTGTTCCAAAGTTTATCAGCGTGAGGGATGAAAGAGTGAAGATGCTGGTTAACTCTTGCATAAGGGGTTTGGACAGTACAGGGATGAGCTTGAGTAGAAAGTTGTGTAAGGCGAGGCCGCGGGAGGGGGGGAGGCATGCAGTTAGCAAGTTCAGAAGAGCAGTCAGCGTGAAAATATCGATAGAAGATAGAAAGAGAGGCAACATCGCGACGGAATTTAAGAGGTAGAAGACTAATAGTAAGAGGAGGAGAGTTGATGAGACGAAGAGCCTTAGACTCCACTCTGTCCAATTGAGCTGTGTGAGTGGAGCCCCCCCACACGTGAGATTGTGAAGGCAACTACCAACTTAGCAGTCGAACGACCGGGGCACTCCTACCGCCCGCCCACATCTTGCCGTTCGAAGCCGCGAACAACCACCAAGGCGCCGCAACGACCTGCTACACTCCCGCTGCCCGTTCGCATGAAGCCACTCGACGCCTCATTCGTACGAACCACCGAGGCTTCTCAACCCGCTGTGGGAGGCGACTTGGTGGGCGCCAGCGCCTTCCTCGTCAGACAGCGGCCGGGCCTCGCTCTGAACACTTGATTCTACTCCGGCTCCAGCCCTGCTCTCGTTCGGGTTAACTCAGATACCGTGGGCTCATTCTGGGTGCCTTACCTCTCTCCTCTCCACGCTTTGGACTCCCGTTACTACCGTGAACCTGACGCCCCTTCTCCTCCTGCGCCTCCCTCGTCTTCCACGTCTACACCACTTCAAGGAAGAAGCTGTGCTGCCTTGTCATTGTCATTCAGAGGACGAGACGCCCAGAAGAGGAAGAAGCCGTGCAAAGGGTCATTGCTGAGTACGGCGTGCTGAAGCCTTCGTGTTGGAGACTTCAGTTTTGTGAGGCTGTTTTGGGGTTTCTACTTTATTTAAAGTAAACTGGTGTCTAACCAAAATATCTTGTTTATTGTTATCCCTTCCGATTGCAGCACCCAACTCTGGAACCTTGACATGTGGCGACCTCGCCAGGATTGGGTCAACTGCTAATCGGAAGGGTTGGCTTGTTAAGTCGCCTTTGCGCGCCACTTGCTGTCTGCGGCCCGGAAGTGAGTGTTTAATCCTTCACCGTTCTTTTGTGGCTGTTGTATGCCCACGGTGGGATTTGTTGGTGCTGCCATAGCACTTTTTCAGCCTTTGTGTTGACCTTGTTTACCCCAATCACTCTTTGAGTATTGGGTGTTACTACGCCTCTTATACCTTTTTGCAGGGTTTGGCTAATCTTTCTTTGTTGTTTTCTTATTGTGTTTTGGTTCTTCCTGTTTGTTTGGTTCTGTTACATTTTCTTGGTCTTGTTTTGTTGTCGGGTTTTTGTTCTCTGTCTGGTATTAATTGGTATTGTTTTTTATTGGGTCTTATTGGTGTAATTGTCTTTGTTGGGATTATTTTGCTTTGTTCTCTTTTGCTAATAATGTTCAGTTTCGAGGTGTTTAAGGCTCAGGCTGTAGCCTTGGGGCTGGAGGGTGAGGATCTCGGTCGCTACGTTGTCCAGCAGCAAGCCATCGAGAGGGACGAGCGAGCTGCTGAGAGAGAAGAAAAGCGTCTCCTAGCTGAGAGGGAGAAAGAGGAGCGAGGTGCTGAGAGGGAAGAAAAGCGTCTCCTAGCTGAGAGGGAGAAAGAGGAGCGAGGTGCTGAGAGGGAAGAAAAGCGTCTCCTAGCTGAGAGGGAGAAAGAAGAGCGAGCAGCTGAGAGGGAAGAAAAGGGTCTCCTAGCTGAGAGGGAGAAAGAAGAGCGAACTGCTGAGAGGGAAGAAAAGCGTCTCCTAGCTGAGAGGGAGAAAGAAGAGCGAACTGCTGAGAGGGAAGAAAAGCGTCTCCTAGCTGAGAAAGAAGAGCGGGCTGCCGAGAGAGAGTTCCAACTTGCCAAGATGCAAGTGGAAAAAGAGATAGAACTCGTCCGTGTCGTCGCCCAGGGGAAAACGGCTTCTCCTTCCTGCGAGAACGTGAGAGGACTGAAATTGCCCACCTACCAAGAGGGAGAGGACATCAACAACTACCTCGTCCGCTTCGAAAGGGTGGCTGAACTTCTGCGGATCGACAAGGATAGCTACGCTGCGAGGTTGGGTTATCTCCTCACGGGTAAGGCCACTGAACTGTATACTTCCCTGCCAGCTGACATAACCGAAGATTACGCTCTTTTGAAGAAATCTCTCCTCACGGGGTTCAGTAAGACGGCGTACAACTATCGTAAAGACTTCCGTCACGCCAGGATTAGAGTTGGGGAAAACTACCAGCAGTTCTCCATCCACCTGACTCGGTTGTTCCAGGCGTGGTTGGAAGCCTCTGACGTACCCTGCACTTATGAAGAGCTCCGGGGTGGGCCCGTACTTATAAAGAAATTTATGTGAGATGTAAACTGAAACATATCCGAGTATTAACAATGACGAGACATAACCCCCCTCCATATGTTTCACCCCCTCAACATAACCAGCTCGACATATGCGAGTATTAGTACAAGGGATACCAACTCAAAATAAAGTGTTGGAATTTGGTATAATTTTGATGTTAAAAACATATTGACGTATTGGAAATATGTATAAAATAAAGAAAAGTATTTTCGGGTATTGTTGACGATGCATAGACCAACATCACATGGAATAATGATAAAATTAAGGACGTAGCCCCTCAAACATATAAACAAACATTCCCGCGAGCTTCAAGCTAGCAGTCAGTAGCCATGGACAGCCAGCCACGACCTCTAGAGCCCCACAGCAGCTACACCAGCAGCAGCAGCTACACCAGGAGCAGCAGCAGGAGGGACCACAGCCTCACCCCCAGCCACATCAGCAGCAGCAGCAGCAAGAACAGCTGCCGCAAGGGCGTACACAGTCTCCCGGGTGACCCTGCTGAAGGTCTGTTGTGAAGGCCCCAAGTCGTCGCTGCTACACTGCTGCATTTTGCCCGTAGCAAGACACCTCAGTGTCATGAGGACCTTCATCTCCGGGGAGAGGGCTTGGTTCCTGTTTGTAGGAGCAATCAAGGCCTCACGCACCAAATCGGTCACGAAGAGTATCCCTGCACGGTCCAGGAGATTTCAATGTTCACCACCAGCTTTGGCTTTCATCCTCTTTCACTGACCATCCTGGTGAACAAGCCTACAACTTTGCTATCCTCAACGACCTAGAGCAGTTGGTCCAGCACCCTACACGTATTCCCGACCGTCTTGGAGACCGGCCCAACATTCTAGACCTCTTCCTTACCTCAAAACCTTCTGCTTATTCTGTCAAACTGTTCTCTCCGTTGGGCTCCTCCGATCACAATCTTATTTCTGCATCCTGTCCTATCACTCCTGTACACCCTCTGGACCCACCGAAGAGGCGATGCTTCTGGCATTTTGCTTCAGCTCGGTGGGACGACCTGAGGATGTACTTTTCCGATTTCCCGTGGAATGATTATTGCTTCCAGGAAAGAGACCCCTCTGTGTGTGCTCAGCGCATCACAGAGGTGATTGTCTCTGGAATGGAGGCATATATTCCTCGTTCTTTCTCTACTCCTCACGCTAAAAAGCCTTGGTTTAATCACGCTTGTTCTCGTGCCAAATCTATTCTCCGACTAACCAAAAATTCTTTCATTAATAGAAAATGCCAAAACCTTGCTTTTTCTAACTCTTCCCGTGACTTCTGGCATCTAGCCAAAAGGACCTTGGCACAGACTATTTCCCACAATCCGCTAATTTTTGACGCCATTGTGCAATGCCAGATGGGGTTAATTATGGCGTTTACTCTTGACTGTGATGGCAAGACCTGCGTGAGCCACTCACACATTCGAACAGGTGAGGCGTGACGTATTTGTGACGTGTATCCACCATCCTCCTCCACCCCTGGCTTCCCCTACTCCCATCCCTCCCTTTCCCTCCCTTCTCCCCCGCACTCTCTCCCCCCGCCATCTTTCCCCCCCCTCCCCCCCCCTTCTCTCTCTCTCTCTCTCTCTCGCTTGCGCTGTACACGAGATACAAGTCCATGCACACGTATGACTTGAATTAATGGCAGATAATTATAAATTATTTGCCGTCTGCATCAGCATCAACAGTGATGACGAGGATGACCTGTTTGTTGATGGTGATGAATATTAAAGTAACATTATGTGGTCAGTTATTTACATTATTAATCCACCCATCATATACTCGCTGTCTATTTTTGTGTGCTATGACTTTTTAACATATCTACATGAACCCATATCGTATGGCAGTCTTTTCCTAATATCAGAATAAAATATTCATATATTTTTCCAATTTCGTTTCACGTTTTTACTCTGCAATGAATTCAAGCTTCAATTCCACACTTTTTCCTTTCCGTCTCTTACGCGATTTCCTACAAACGATCAAGCGTCAGCTATGTACTTCATCCCATCATACGCTCAACGTAACATGTGGGAAGGAGGGTCATATACTCGGACAACTTTCAATGGTTGTATAATTGCCAAACAAACCTCATACAGCATTTAAGCAACATTCAGTCATGCTGGAACAGGAATCAGGGTCGTGTGCATAACACACCAGACCATACTTACATATAGCATATACTTACGAGTTATCCGCCATTGTAGACAAGTCATAATTTTGTGTACAAAGCTTCACATCGCATGTACACCGAGAGAGAGAGAGAGAGAGAGAGAGAGAGAGAGGGGGAGAAAGATAGCAAAGGGAGAGAGTGCGGGGGAGGAGGAAGACAGGAGGGAGGGAAAGAGAGGGATGGGAGTAGGGGAAGCCAGGGGTGGATGTAGTTGGTGGATACACGTCACAAATGAGTCACGCCTCACCTGTTCGAATGTGTAAGTGGCTCACGCAGGTTTTGCCATCACAGTCAAGAGTAAACGCCATAATTAACCGCATCTGGCAATGCACAATAGCGTCAAAAATTAGGGGAGTGTGTGAAGCAATCTGTGCCAAAGTCCCATGCTGATCCGAGTCTTCGTTTGAAAGATATTTGCGAAAAACTGTATGTCATAGGGTCTGATATGGATAGCAGTGCAATCACAAAATTGGGTTTATTAGAAGCCACAGAGTAAAATATTATGCACGCAAGCTAAAGATCCCTTTCACCTGTACGATTATGAGAACATAAAATATATGGAAGTATGGATATGCGAAGTCGATCCTGAGCTGCAAGAGAGGATTTACATAGATAGAAAATCAGACCACACAGACCTCATGGTCCAGAGAGAGAGAGAGAGAGAGAGAGAGAGAGAGAGAGAGAGAGAGAGATGCCAGAGTGTGTGTGTGTGTGTGTGTGTGTTCCGGTCTCAGCGAAAATCATTCTGGTTTCAATAAAAAAAAACTATTCAACAAACTGTACGCTGCGTGTTGTACTCATCGCTCCAGCCCCGCACTTCCCACCAGTCACCTACGTAACACATACACTCGCTGCTCCTCTGAGGCCTCCACGAGCCACCAACCATTCCCTGGTCCACAGAGCTACCTTCACTCACCTCTCCACGTCACCTCAGTGGAGAGAGAGAGAGAGAGAGAGAGAGAGAGAGAGAGAGAGAGAGAGAGAGAGACGCCAGTGTGTGTGTGTGTGTGTGCGTGTGTGTGTGTGTGTTCGGTCTCAGCGAAATTCATTCTTGTTTCAATAAAAAACATTCAACAAACTGTACGCTGTGTGTTGTACTCATCGCTCCAGCCCCGCTCTTCGCACCAGTCACCTACGTAACATAAACACTCCCTGCTCCACTGAGGCCTGTACGAGCTACCAACCATTCCCTGGTCCACTATACCTTCACTCACTGGCATAGAGACGCTAGCCGCTCGCGCTCAGTCTGCTTCCATCCAGCACGTCGTGCGGTGTCAGTCTGGCTCTTTCAATCGTGGTGATCGTCTGGTGATGCATTCCGTGGGCTAGGCTGGATGTGATATATTCTTGGTCTACTAACTTCCCTCTTCGTCTGGTGCAGAGGTGATATACTTTTACACTGTTTATTTTGTCTTGAGCGTGTCTTCCATATTATTTGTGTGTGTGTATATATATATATATATATATATATATATATATATATATATATATATATATATATATATATATATATATATATATATATATATATAAGTATACTCTGAACCAGTGAGCAAACCACTTATATATAAACCTGATAAACGTTCATGTATACGTATAATATTAATTTGAAAAGCAATAGAAAAACAAAGGAAAATACGATTGCATTGTTGTAGTACTTAGGTATACTTCCTTAAAATCACCAATAGGTAGAAACTCAAGAGAGCATTGAAGACCAAAAGGATTACTGACAGTCTTCATCGTAAAAGGAAAAAAAAAATATGGGGAAGGAGAAGCAGGTTTTAGGTAAAGGAACAGGCAGTTCAAAAGAAATGTAATCCAGGCACGGATTAATGAAGACTGCCCATCCGTCTCCACTCTGCATGGGAATCGAACCCAGCCAAAACTTCTTGCTTGTGAGGCGAGCGTGCTAACCACTGCTCTATAGAGCTCGTGAATGTCTGTGTGTGTGTGTGTGTGTGTTTCACCACGGCCTGATCACGAGCTGGACTCGCAATCGCCAGCAAGTACCCTCACGATTTCATCAAGGTTCTATGGTCGATCTCTGATTACTGCCAGGACCTCACACACCGAACATCCTATTTCCCTTGCCCAAGGGGGGTCAATAACCACTCCTACTCAGCGGGAACAACCCGGCCTGAGCAGGGCTCGAACCGCTGACTGCCACGCCGCGAAGCCTGGCAGCGCAGAGCGTTACCGACTGAGCTATCGGAGCGGTGTGTGTGTGTGTCTGTCGCTATGTGTGTGTTTGTGTGCTGAATGGAAATGGAGCACAGCTCCCACAGAATTCAATAAGTTAGATCATACACACAATTACATAACTAACCAAAATAAAAAAAATAGTATTGAGAAAAGTTAATTGGAAGAGATTAATGAAATGTGTTGGCTTCTATGTATAATAGACTGATCTACACATTTTTTTGTGCTGCTTATAGCACCGGTAGGCTTTCTTGAGGGGCCTCCTGGACGGCCCCAGCCCGTTCGTGGCGCAGGCTAATTTTATTTATAGTGGCTGCCGTGATGCATGACTCTTGCTTGGCCCATGCTGCCCCACTGTGCTCCTCTTGACCGAAGTTGCTGAAATCAAGGTTGATTGAAGATCCGGACAGTATGTGGGTAATCTTCCGCCACTCGGCGATGACATGAAAAATCAGCGTGTTATGGTGGGACTCGAACCAAGTCCACGCTAGGTCCTCGGGCTCACTACGCCCGCATGCTTACCACACGGCCACCGCCTCCCCAAGTCACGAACTCCAAAATTTTACCATTAGTGCTTTCCAAAAGCTCTAGAACTCATCTCTTGCAGCACCAACATCACATTTGTTACAGACCCGATGTTCATGATTTATATCTTGATATCTTCCTGCATTAGCTGGCGATCTGTTATTACTACCCTAGTACTCTATAGTCACCATGATTCGACTGGTCTTCTGCAATCATCTTATGTATCATTTTGTTCCATAATCTATCTGAAAGCTCTTAGTTACTATATAAAGATTTTATAAAATTATCACGTCAGTTTGCAATCCACTGATGTTTCAATCTCAGTTTCATAGCTTTTTCTTAAACCTATTAACAGCCATAATCCTGACATACCACACTCATTACAAATGAATTTAACACAGCTTTATCATGGAAGTGTATAATGCCTAACCACTCCAACTACAACAAACATTATAATTATAACAAAATTTTGTATCTTTAACTATAATTAGCTTGACAAATGTCCCACCATTCTGTTCTTTATATGTATGTTAAGTGGAGATACGCCAAGTTCACCATATACCATATCATTACTATAGTATTTTTTTATGAACTCCTACGATCGGTTCAAGAATAACCATATCCAATGACTAGCTCTCAATAAATATAATATCATAAAATCTGAGAAGCATAGGTCAATATAGGTAACACCGTGGTATTAAATAGTTCAAGTTGCATGTCAACTAGCAAGTCAAACTTTCTACATTTTACCTATCTATCAAAACATTGCTCTTGTTTCCTGTTACTTAAGTTCCGGCTCACTTTTACGAAACCTTTCATTGTAATTAAAAAACACACCAAAATACTTATAGTCCTCCAGTACCTGTTTCCACCGCCAGATTCTATTCATATTTGATTATTTGATGTTGTTTAGAGGCCAAGGCCTCACAGTCGCGGTGGTCCACTGCTGCTCCCCAGTCCAGCGTCCCTTTTCTTGAGGTCCAGCTGCTTCGGGATGGAGTTTGAGCCTGCCCTGATGAGGTGTGAGTAGCCCCGTACTAAGGGCTCGTCTGGCAGGCTGCTTAGGAAGACGTCCAGGTGTTTTTTGTACGTCTCCACGGGGCAGTTTGTGAGATTCCGGATCTCTTTGGGAAGGCAATTGAATATTCTTGGGCCCTGGATGCTGAAGCTGTTGGACACCTGTGTTGTGGCTCTGTGGGATCCTTGGCTAGGGAGAGTTTGTCTCGTACACTGTCGCCCAGTTCTGTTGTTGTGGTGAACCTCTATAGTGGATGGTGACGGGTTGGCTACTGTTTCTTCCAGTATTTTCCAGGCATAGATGGCCATGTACCTCTCCCTCCTCCTCTGCTGCGTGTAGATATTTAGTACTTTTAGCCTGCTCCAGTAGTGCAGATCTTTCATGCCCTTGATTTGTCTTGTAAAATTACGTTGGACGGATTCAATGGCTTGGATCTCTGCCGCTTTGTTAGGAGACCATAGCTGACAGTTATAGTCTAATATTAGCTGGACCAGGGCCTTCCACAGCGTCATCAGGCAGTCCTTTTCCCTTGTGTGGAATGTTCGCAGTATCCAGCCCGCTATCTTTCTTGCTTTTGTTGTTGTTTGTTCAATGTGGTGCTGGAATGAGGTGTCAGTTGAGAAGTGGACACCCAGCCATTTAACAGTTGTTGATTCTTCCAGCTTTTGCCCCCCCCCTTCGGTGTTGATATGTGTAGAAGATTTTATGTCAGCTGATGGTCTATATCTTAATAGCTGGAATTTGTCCTCATTGAATGACATGTTGTTTAGTTTTGCCCACTTATACAGTTCATTTAGATCCTCCTGTAACTTTTCTACATACTCTGTTGTGCAGATTGTCTTCATTACATTTGTGTCATCAGCAAATGATGTGAGGATGGAGTGCTGCAGTCCTTCAGTTATGTCAATCATTCGGATTAGAAAGAGGAGGGGTCCGAGGACTGAGCCTTGAGGTACTCCGCTGAGTACCGGGCTATCTCTTGATGTTGCACCGGCAACTTTCACAATTTGTGTTCTCGCAGTTAAGAAGCTGTGCATCCAGGATCCCAGTTTGCTTGAGACCCCCATGGTCCTTAGTTTGTGTAGGATTACCCCATGATCAACTTTATGGAATGCTTTGGCAAAGTCTAGGAAGACTACATCCACGTTGTTCCCTGTCGCTACCTGGTTAAGGACATGATCCTGGTATTCAAGGAGTTGAGAGAGGCACGATCTACCTTTGCGAAAGCCGTGTTGACTGTTGTTCATTAGATTTTGGCTTTCGAGGTGGGTGGTATTGTGTCTCCTCACTATTTTTTCAAATAATTTACAGATGTGTGACGTGAGGGCCACTGGTCTATAGTTTTTTGGGAGGCTTCTATCTCCACCCTTGTGTATTGGAGTTATTGTGGCTACTTTCAGTCTCTTGGGTACAACTCCCATGTCCAGTGCCTTCCTCCAGAGGATGGCAAGTGGTTTTGCTAAGGTGTTTTGGCAGTTTTTGAGGAGCACTGCTTGAATACCATCTGGGCCGGGAGCAGAGTTTGATTTAATTTCCTTTATGGGTTCAATTATGTCCTTTTCATAGAACATTATATCCTTGAGGGTACCTTCTACCGTTGGTGTTTGGTGGAAGAACTCACTTGGGTCCTCAACTTCCTTGGTTTTGTCTGGATTGCTATAGACTCCCTCATATTGATTTGAAAGAATCTCACATATTCTTCGTGGTTCGGCTACCAGTTTACCGTCTGAGAGGAATGGCCCTATTTGTGTTTTTGTTTTACCAAATCTTTTTGCATATTGGTAGAAGAACTTAGGGTTGGTTTTTATAGTGGAGATTGCTTTTATCTTCTCTCTGCGTCTTTGTTCTTCATGAGAGCATTTGATCTTACTTTCAGTTTCTTTGAGTTTGCATAGTAGAGCGTTTTTTCTTTGACCCCTTTGTGCTAATTAGAGCTGTCTCTGGTACTGCCCCCATTTCCTCATCAGAATTTTCCTGTCCCTCGGTATGGCGCTGATTTTCCGGGTAACAGGAATTTTTCTTTGGGGGACAAACTTTCTGTAGATTTTTAGAAGCATTGTATAGAGTGATTCTAATGACTGGTTGACATGATCACTGTCTAGCATTTGAGACCAGTCAATGCTGCCCAGGTCTGCATTTATTTTGTTCCAGACTATTGACTCATGGAAGAAGTTTAGTTTTCCAAAGCCTGTTTTATTTTCTTGCATTCCTACTGTGAGTCTGGCACCAGTCTTTGTGACCTGTGTTTGGAGTGAGATCAGCTTATGGTCAGAGAACAGTGTTTGTTGTAGGTTGTAACTGTGTATGAGGTCATGATTGTTGCAAAAAACTAGATCCAGGATGTTTTTCTCTCTTGTAGGTTCTTGAATGGTTTGATTTTAAAAGTATTTGTCTACAAGGCTCTGTAGTGCCCTGGCTTGTTCTTGAGTCTCCCTTGTGCCTCCAGAAATTTTCCGGGTTGGCCAATTTATTATAGAGAAATTAAAATCGCCAGTGAGTATTATCTCTGGCATTGGGGCTAGTATGCTATTTAATTTTCCAATTATTTCCCTCAGAGCTGCTTTAAAACTTTCCTGGTTGCTCCCTGGGGGTCGATAAATATTTACTATGACTAGGTCCATTCCTTTCAAGCGGACACCATTTGCCTCAACTTCTCCGTTTGAGTAGGATAGTAGTAGATCGGCTTCTGCGGCAAGGTCATTTCTGACAAATGTTATTACCCCGCCATGACTCCTGTTTTTTTCTGTCCGTTCTGTATGGAGTGCAGTTTGTTATATTTATTTCCGCCTCCAATATATCAGGACATGATGACTTTCTGTTAAGGCAATGACTGCAAAGTCTTCTTCCTTTGCTAGTTCTGTTAAGAAAGGTACCTTGGTCTGGTTTGTTTTAGGATACAGACTTTGGATATTGCCCAACAGTACCTTCTCTAGTGGGCTTTTGTTGCATTGAGCCAGGGTGTCATTGGGTTTAGCCAGCAAGGCTGCTGGCCCTGTTTTTGCCCAAGCATGTGGTTGGTTATTAGTGATGCCTGGGTTTCCATGGCTCTTGTCAAGGTGTCTTGTCTCATTTTCATTTCTGACATCATACCTAAAAAAGCTGGGTTTGGATCTACACTCTGTGGTGATTGGGGTCACTGTTTCCCCTGTGATCTCTAAGGTTGCCAGAGACTTCGTGTTCCAGGGAGGAGTTACTGGCCCCAAAAACCTCTTGCATGTCCCTATGATATCTAGTTCCTCTGATGTGGGCTAAGGTACAGTGCTGATTGTAGCACTCCCCTTTTAGCACAGATGATCGGCAGAGTATCGGGTGGAATTGTGGACATTTGTTCCCTAGTTTACAGCCCAGGTAGCTGTTTGTGCCATGGTTCAGGAGCTTCTGGCAGTATTTAGGGTGCTGGTACTTACAGTTTCTCCCTGCTCGCCCATATCTACAGGCTCCTCTCCTGTAGAACTTGCAGATGGGGGTCGTTTTTTGGGGGGCCGTAGACTCGTGAGCTCTTCTGCTGGCGTTTTGGCTCCTGGATGCGGTCAGTTGGTTTTGTTCTGGGGTTTCTCCCAGATTGGACAACTTGATATCCTCAGGTGTGCTACCCAGTTCCGTCGTGAAGGCCAATGTATCCCCTGTACTCACAGTATCAGGTGACGGTGATCTTGGTGGGGTTGCCGGTTGACTTTGGCTCGGGTCGCCGCGCTCCTGCTGGTGGTCTGAGGGGTCAGCCGTCTGTGTAAGGCTAAGGGTGCCAGGCCTTGTCTGGCCTTGTTTGCTGCTTCTGTCTCTCAAGGGCCTCTATAGCCTCTTTAGTCCAGTCAGGGTCACTGTATTTGTCGAAGCAACACTTTTCACACGTAAATTTTCGGGAGGTATGGGCAAGACACCAAACCAAAATGTTACCTCTGGGCAAGGATTTATCATCTGCCCTCCTCTCCTTCACCTGCTCCTCCACGGCTTCCTCCTCCCTCGGTTCAGAGAGAGTCTGGAAGGTGTTGCGGCACTCCACACCCACAGGAGTGGACCTCTTCAGCTTTAGGCGGCTCCCTCGGTTCTCTACCACCTGCCAGGCCCCATCTGCAGATGGTGTACTATGTATATCGCCCGACTGAATACCTGTTGAACGGAGGACTCGATTTTCCTCTCTCATGGCCTCCACAGTCTTCTCCAACTCCTCTTTTCTCTTCAAGAGAGAGTTTACCAACTCCATTGTACTGTCTGCCACCCCACTGGCCACTCCTCCACCCTTTAGGTCAGACCCTGGGTTCAGGTGACAGCTGATGGTGGGATGTAGGTGGGCAGTATCTGGGAGGTCATTCAGGCTACCCAGTCTTCGTAGTGAGGTGCTAAGCTCCTGGGCCGGCGAGACACAGGTGATTGTTTCTGCCCGGTTGGTTGTTGTAGCTGCTTCTTGTGGGAACAAGTTTACAACCTTGATGGGGGTGCCGTGCATCTTGCTTCACCTGAGTGACGAAGTTGCCACACTGCGCTGTCACCTGAGCTGACTTTCCCTTGCTGCTGGGTAAACAGTTCACTCCTTTTGAACTTTACAAAGTCCAGAAGACTGAAGATTACTGGTTTCTGGTTCCAGTGATGCGACCCTCGCCACTGGACTTGGTATAGCAATGCTGGCGGTGTGGTAAAGGAGATCGATCACATCCTTGTTAGTACTTGATGGATGATCCTTCAGAACTGTTTGGTTTTCCGGAGTTCTGAGTTCCTTACTACCGACCACAAACTTGCTGTTGCAAAACTAAGGATGCGCATCAGGTCCAAAATATTTTCAAGATGCAACCTCCCAGGGTTCCATTTTGAGAAACTGAGGGACCTGGCGTGTGCTCAGGAGTATGCAGTGGCAGTCTCAGATCGGTTTGAAGTGATTGGTACTTTGGAGGACCCTGAAGAGTTGCGGGATACCTTTAAACGTGAAACTTCCAAAGCTGATGAGTACAATGAATAGCTCCCTAGGTCTAGGAGTGGCGTTGCCTCAAGGGAGGCACTGGAGAATATAGAGGAGAGTTGTGCT
The DNA here is from genome assembly GCF_024679095.1 of Eriocheir sinensis. Taxonomy (NCBI): domain Eukaryota; kingdom Metazoa; phylum Arthropoda; class Malacostraca; order Decapoda; family Varunidae; genus Eriocheir; species Eriocheir sinensis. The sequence continues at coordinate 3,283,637 of NC_066511.1, read as the reverse complement.
GCTAGGCTGGCTAGGGACTCGGAGCGATACAGGACTCTGTCACAAAGGATTAGAACCCTTCTGAGGGATAAGGAGAGGTACGTCAGAGATCTCGCTGAGGATTTTTAGGGTTGTTTAATTGCAAACGACCTTAGACCTGCCTTTCGAATTCTGAAAAAGCTCCACTCCAAATCTACGTCTCAGATGAGTATTATCTGAACAGCTGATGAGCAGATAGTATCAGATGCGGATCCGTGGGATTCTTGCAAGGATTAATGACCTGATGACTGGCCTTTACTCTGGGACTGAGAGTAGTGTGAAGTACAGTAGTGGGTACCGCTAACCGAAAAGTTAGCTTCGCTAAGAGGTAATCCACTAACTAAAACGCTAGCTTCGCTTACGCTAAACCGCTAAACTGATAAATAAATTAGTGGAAGCTAAAGCTAACCGCTAACCACTTAACTTTTTTACATGGATTTAGCTTCTGCTTCGTATTTTGTATCTAAAACCCTTAAAAAAGACCTAGTAACCTGAAGTTTCGATATGTTATAGCTTAGACATAGAGCTTTCCAGAAAGGTATAGTATGCATGGTATCCTTGGAGTGGCACATGACGCACCGGAAGTGCAAGGCATTGGCGTTTGTCATATCTCTTGATTTAAGGACAAAGTACTTTTCCAGGTGGGGCCACGAGTTCTGGAACTTCTGGGACTCCTGACCGTCAGCTTGAGTGTCTTCCGCCTCACCCACAGCTGCTGCCGGCTCCTTAACAGGGTCAGCATCCTCAGGCGGAACAAAAACGTCCTCACTCGAGTCACCTTCCATGACGTCGATAACGATAAACAAGGCGACAATAATGAACGCGACTACACGGTGACAACGTCGCGGGTGAACTGAACAAAGAGCCCAACAAGCAACAACAAGAAGAGAAAGAAGCCTCCAGTTTATCCTAAATCCGTATATATTACCCAAGATTTCCCGCAAAATTTACGCATTGTTTACTTTTTCCATAACTGACACTTTTATTTTTATTGTTTTAAGTTTATTTCTTGTCAGGTGGAAAATATCGAATTCTTGTTACTAAATCCCGAGTTCAAGGAGTTGGAAATGGAAGATGCATTACCCTGAAATACCCCAAAGTTTCCCTAATAATTGCCGAATTACCCTACTTTAAGGCGTAGTTTGTCCAAAAGTGGAAGCCCTGAAATTACTGCGCCATGTGGCTCAACTGGTGCTGTGTCTGCCCACAACGGACAAGAACAAACCTGTATGAATTTTTTTAGTGGACTTAAAGTTAGCGGAGAAGGAACTACATTTAGCGGAAGCTAGTTGGTCCGCTAGCTGTTTCCAAAGTTAGCGAAATCGTTAATCAGCTAACGTAAAAGTTAGCTACGCTAATTAGCGATTAGCGGATTAGTGGAACCGTGCCCACCACTGGTGAAGTGTGTGGGGGGATGGGGGGGAGGGGGCGTTTCCAGCTTCTTCCCTGTTAATCCAGGAATGAAGTAGGGGTGCGCCCTTGCTCTATCACTTTTCAACACTTGCATGGACTGGGTACTAGGCAAAGTTGCTAATCAAAGTCGCTGCGGAGCATCTGTTGGGAACATCAAGGTCACTGATCTTGTTTTTACTGACGATGCTGTACTCCTCGCGGAATCGCTGAAGGTCCTGGTGATGGCTCTAGAAGTGCTACATGAGGAGACGAAGCCTCTGGGACTGAAGGTCTCCTGGGCTAAAACCAAAGTCCAGTCGTTTTGAGGCTTGCTGGATGACACAGTTCAGTCTGTCCAAGCATGTGGTGAGAATGTAAAAGTCACCAAAAGCGTCACATACTTTGGCAACGTAGTTCATAACAAAGGTGGGTCTCACCAGGAAGTCACTCGACGGATTTGGCTGGCCCATGGTATTATGGACTTGCTCAATACGAGTATATGGAGTTGTCGATATCTATGCAGGCGAACAATGATTCGAATCTTTAAGTTGCTTGTGCTCCTTGTCTTACGGTATGGCTGTGAGACACGGACACTGAATAGTGACTTGGAGTGGCGTGTCGATGCCTTTGGTACCAAGTGCCTTCACAGGATCATGGGTATCGCTAGGATGACTTTGTGTCTAGCCAGCGACTACTCCGTGAAACTGGATCGAGGCATGTTACCAACTTAGTCCGTGAACGTCAACTCCGGCTATATGGGCGCGCGATGCACCTTCCGGGCGTCAATCCTGCTCACAGCGTTGTTTCTGTACGAGACAACACATAGCGCATAGCGAGCACGTTAAATTCTTATTTCGCCTCGGTTTTTAATAATAATTCTACCGATACTGCTGCTGTTCCTAACACTATTGAAAATCCCAGTCATACCCTCCCTGATTTTGAAATCAGTACAGATGAGGTTCTCAAAGCGCTGCAGTCACTTTAAACTAACAAAAGTCCAGGACCCGATAAAATATATCCAAAATTACTTAAAGAATTATCAATAGAGATACTCAGACCTTTAACAATGCTGTTTAATATGTCTTTGCACCATAGTATCGTTCCTAGTGATTGGAAAATGGCTAACGTAACACCCATTTTCAAAAAAGGCGACCGAAAATTATCGGATAATTACAGGCCAATTAGCTTAACTTCAATTATTGGCAAATTATTTGAGACAATCATTTGAGATAAAGTAGTTAACTACCTAGAGTGTAAATCGCTAATCTGGACTCGCAATATGGTTTCCGTAACAACAGATCTTGTTTGTCGAATCTATTAACGTTCTATAACGAGCTTTTTGCAGTCTATGGTGTTTCTAGATCACTTGATATTATTCATTTGGACTTCCAGAAGGCGTTTGATAAAGTTCCACACTGCAAGTTGCTTCATAAAATCAAGGAAATAGGTATCGGGGGTAAGCTTCACGAATGGATCAAGCACTGGCTAAGCAATAGAACGCAAAGAGTTGTATTGAGTGGATGCCAGTCACTAGTGGTGTCCTCCAAGGTTCTGTCCTGGGACCCGTTCTCTTCGTCATTTACATCAACGACATTGACCTTGGTCTCAATAATTTCATTAGTAAATTTGCGAACGACACGAAAATCGGCAATGCGGTACTTACGGAATGTGACAGGCGGAGCCTACAAGAAGATTTGCGTAAAATATCAGATTGGTCAGTAAAATGGGAAATGCCTTTTAATATAAACAAGTGCCAGATTCTACAGGTTGGATCTAGAAATATAAAGGACTATGAATTGTGCGGCGTTAAAATTAAAAGCGTTCACTCGGTCAAAGATCTTGGCGTCACAGTCGCGTCTAACCTCAAGTTTTCCCAGCAGTGCAACGAGTCCGTTAAAAAAGCCAACAGGATGATCGGTTTGATTAAGATAAATTTTTCATTCAAGAATAAAGATGTTATACTACCTTTGTATAATAGTTTCGTCAGACCTCATTTGGAGTATGCCTTGCAGTTTTGGTCTCCCCACCATGCGAAAGACATTGTTAAATTAGAAGGTGTTCAGCGTTGAGCAACCAAGATGATTCCTTCATTACGAAACAATCCCTATGAGGAAAGGATGTCACATCTAAACCTGTTTTCTCTTGAAAAATGCCCCTTGAGAGGAAAACTGATCGAGTGCTTTAAAATACTTAATGGTTTTACCGACGTGGATCCGACCAAACTGTTTGTGATGGATGATTTGACGCGAACGAGAAATAATGGCGTTAAACTCAGATTTAGACAAGTTCATTCAGATTGCACAAAAATTTTCTTCACTAATGCTGTCGTTCGAGATTGGAACAGATTACCACCATCAGTGGTGCAGTGTAACTCGATTGCATCGTTTAAGAATAATCTTGACCGCTATCTCCTCCATCTCAATGTTCACTAGGTCAGTTTCAACGCCATGGTGGCCGCATAACAACTGTCACTTAGGTTTAGGACAGACCACCTAGTTTGGGCCTTAGTGCCTGTGTGGTCTGGTTATCTATGTAATTCTATGTAATTCTCTCTCTCTCTCTCTCTCTCTCTCTCTCTCTCTCTCTCTCTCTCTCTCTCTCTCTCTCTCTCTCTCTCTCTCTCTCTCTCTCTCTCTCTCTCTCTCTCTCTCTCTCACACACACACACAGACACACACACACACACACACACACACACACACACACACACACACACACACACACAGACACACACACACACACACACACACACACACAGACACACACACACACACACACACACACACACACACACACACACACACACACACACACACACACACACACACACACACACACACACACACACACACACACACACACACACACACACACACACACACACACACACACACACACACACACAGACACTCACACACACACACACACACACACACACACACACACACACACACACACACACAGACACACACACACACACACAGAACCGGTAAGTCGATGGACCACTTTCTTTTTTACACCGCTTACATAAACTCACATAACTCTCACTTCCACTTGTGGCGTTTCTCTTTTTTCTCAAGTGAACGTGCAAGAGCTGCTATGGCAAGAGTATACTACTTATAACTCGTGTAATAAAGTCTTCCTGGTGCCATTTGGTCTTTTTTTTTCGGTTACAGCTTGTAACCACATGGCAAAACCATTCCTATTACGAATATTGGCAAATTGTCTCAGTATAAAGTTTGCATGTATATTTGTGTGTGTGCATGTTTGTGTTTGTTCACCAAAGTCTGATCACGTGTTGGACCCATGATCGTCAGCCCCTCAATAGAACTTAGGAGCTGATTTCATCGATCTATGGGTACTGGTGGAACCACACACACCTATTCCCTATGGCCTATGTTCAAGCGGAGACAGCAATCGCTCCTTGTCAGCGGAAAATCTTTTGGCCTGAGCGGTGCTAGAACCTCAGACTGCTAAGCCGGAGCCGTGTAATTCACCCACGGCCTGATCACGAGCTGCGCTCGTCATCACCAGCAAGTACTCTCCGGACCCGAGCAAGCTCATAATAGTGTATCTCTGGGTACTGTGTGTGTGTGTGTGTGTGTGTGTGTGTGTGTGTGTGAAAAGAAAAAAAAAAAAGACTTTACACCGGACGAAAGTTTGCCAGCCAATATTTTGCCCAAAACTTTGGTGTGTGTGTGTGTGTGTGTGTAAAAGAGAGAGAGAGAGAGAGAGAGAGAGAGAGAGAGAGAGAGAGAGAGAGAGAGAGAGAGAGAGAGAGAGAGAGAGAGAGAGAGAGAGAGAGTTAAAAATAATAAAAAGGGATTTCAGGGAAATAAAAGAATATACCAAACTTTTTATTTCCAACGCAGTAGTTTTGTTTTTGATAAGGTCATATGCACCTATTGTCGACAGCAGAAACTGTCCAGTCTTGCATGCATAGTTCTTCCCCCCGCGTGGTAAGCAAGTCATTTAACGAATAAACCATTGTAACCTTAGGTCTAATAAATTACGCAACCTCCACTTTTGTACTAAGGTTGTTACTTTTTATTGCTTGGCGCAGATGAGGTATTGTGTGATTGCTGAAAGTAAACCGACAGACATATTGGCTCTTTCAGAAACCTTCGCTTTTCTTGTTACATTCCCTATGACAAAATATCCTGTAATTACGTAGTTATTAAAATTATTATTATTATTATTATTATTATTATTATTATTATTATTATTATTATTATTATTATTTATTACTATTTTTATTATTATTATTATTATTATTATTATTATTATTATTATTATTATTATTATTGTTATTATTATTATTATTATTATTATTATTATTATTATTATTATTATTTTTATTTTTTTATTGCCATTGCTGATGATTGTATCTATCCAAGCCCGTCAGAGTACTGTTTTGGACCACTACTACTGGTACCATGTAATCCTGTACGGCCTTTTGCATGGTCGGACTGTCGGCGACTAAACTGGTTCCCCCACTGGGTCATCCAATTAGGAGGGTGACTTTAGACACTCAGCACGATGAAATATAAGACCTCTCAAAGGGCGGATGAGCTTGCTGGCTAACGCCCATTTAGTTATAGAGTGTGGATTCGGACTCACAGCCATAGCCATGCATCCGGTCTTCCTGGGCATCCTCACTCCTCTGCTGGGCGACAAACCAGGTCCGTCGCTCAGTTTCTTGATCGTTTTGCTCTCATCACTTTCACTTTTATTTTCTCATTCTCGGCGTCTCTGGTGTTTTGGGGCTGCTGAACAGGCAGCGTTAATGTCCGCAGTCCTCCCTCTTTACCTGTTTTGTCTCGTATAATAATAGTAATAATAATAATAATAATAATAATAATAATAATAATAATAATAATAATAATAATAGTAATAATAATAATAATAATAATAATAATAATAATAATAATAATAATAATAATAAAGACCCACTCCATAAATATTAGTAGATCAAGTATTCTTGTTCCTCCTCATCTATCATTGTTTCTTTGTGGGTCTCCTTTGAAGGCCTCTTCACTTAAACTTTTAGGTGAATTCATGGATAATACGTTTTCTTTTGAGAGCCATTTCCGATCTATGGTTTCCTCTATTGCTTAAAAAATGGATTTCGTAAGTGCTCCAGTGCACTTGTAACTTGATGATGGTGTTTTAAGATCCATTCATGAGTTAATCTTGCCATATTTTGAGTATTGTATGCCTATTTGGCTTCCTCTGCTGAGTATTATTTAAGATTATTAGACCGAGCTCTGAATTACGTATGATTCATTCTCCCAGATTTAACAATCAATTTGGAGAAACGCAGAAAAGTTGGGAATTATCTCTCTTGTACAAGATTTTCCATATTATTACCTATCCCATGTACTTGAGACTTTTTTTCTACAGTAAAGGAAGCAGCTCAAGTGCAAAAAAACATGAGACACAAAATGCTCGGTAATCACTGCTCTTATAAAAGGAAGTATAGATGAGTGGACAAAAGGGAGGTCAATTTAGGGTGGAGAGATGTCTTGATACTCCTCTCTTGAAGGACGTCAGGTCATAGGCAGTAAGAAATATAGTCGCAGGAAGTCTTTTCCGAGTTTACCAAAGGAAAGGGATGAGAGAATGAAGGGATCTGGACAATATAGGGATGAGCTAGAGTAGAAAGTCGAGTGCATCGTGGCCGCGGGAGCGGAGGAGGGCGCATGCAGTTAGCAAGTTATGAAGAGCAGTCAGCATGAAAATATCGACAGAAGATAGACAGAATATGAGACAGAAGACTGTCAGTAAGACGAGGGAAGTTGATGAGACGAAGAACCTTAGACTTTACTCTACCTGCTCCTTTTGTCCGCAACAAACCTACAGTGACGGTTTTGATCTCTGAAAAACCTATTTTTGGGAACCCGGAATGACTAGTGCACGATAGGTATAATGTGAGAGGGATACTCGCTCTCGCGATAGAGCCTAGATAAAAACGGCAAATATCCCAACTTCTAGACTATAACGAGTCTAGGCTGCACTAGAAAAAAACAAATAATAACGTGTGAAACAGTCGAGTGAAGCAATCGAGCAGGGTGCTGGCAGCGCCACCTGGACACAGGCAGAGAGAGGTGCCGCAAGCTCCATTCTTTCAAGGTGCTTCGACGGAGGCTAGAGGAACCTTCTGTGGGAAAGGAGGGGGGAAATAAGGAATATGCACTAGTCCTTCCAGGTTCCCAAAAATAGGTTTTTCAGAGATCAAAACCTTCATTTTGGGAACCCTCCATGACTAGTGAACGATAGATACCTCCCACTTGGAGCAGGGGAGAAGGCGACTCCATCGAAGTGCCACAAACCTGAGTCTACTTTTGTGTCCCAAGTTGGTATGCGTAGAGACGGCCTGAGTCACCCGGACTTAGTATATTGTACAATCTTGAAGAATCCTCTCCGTGACCCAAGACGGGGAAAACCAGCTCAACAAATCCAAAGGAGCACTGGGCCAAATCATTTAAGCCCAAATATAATCACAGTAGAAAAGGACCACGACTGATAAGAAGCATACTTCCAGCACAAGTATTCCTTTTATGGCAAAGAGAAGGAAAATCTAAACAGAGGAAAGAGGTTGGAGTGCCCCTAGCCCCCTCCAACTGCTTTCGCGGCTGACGTAATGTCAACACACTTTCCTGCATGATGTATCTTCCTCGACGCAGGAAGTCCCAGTGCAACGCAGGGGCGTCGTCCGTGGAGAGGGAGAGATAGCTGGCCATAAAACAGAAAGCCGTGCTCTACTGGCCGCTCTCCTTGACGCGGTACAGAGAATGGGTTCGAGCGAAGGCCAGGGATGCAGCGGCACCCCGGGCATCGTGAGCACGGGGTGCGTGGCCCAGACATCCTTTCGCAGGCATTATCCTCAGAAGATCTGCAGTCCTCCTGGTGGACAAAGGTATTGCAGAGGTGGGGTCACAGAACAAGCGATGCTGATCGTAACCCGTAGAGGATGCTATGCGTATCCTCAAGGCCGACACAGGGCAAAGTGGATAAGCTTCCCTTTGTAGGTACCAAGCTGGTAAAATCAATGGTTTGGGGACGGTGAACGAGGCGCTAATTCTTAGCTAATGGCTTAAGAGGCAGAGCTAAGGAAACTGCGGAGCCAACTGCCGCGGATGCAATGAACCCGGGGAACGTACGTATTCGCGCCCTGAGGTGTGTTTAGGAAAAGAAGGGTGGGTGGTGAGGGGTCGTGGTGGTAGACTGAGCGGACTTCAAGGGAAAGGCAGAGGAAGTGGATAATCAGCCTTTTGCCCAGAGCTATTATGTTCAGGAGAGACTGGCCTTGACTGCCCGTATAGCGGGGCTGGCAGTGAGCGGAGGTAGAATCTTTATTATTATTATTATTATTATTTTTATTATTATTATTATTATTATTATTATTATTATTATTATTATTATTATTATTATTATTATTATTTATATAGTTAAAGTGTAAACAAATAAATTTAGACTGCACCATTTTCTTCCTCGCGAACGTTGTAGCACGAAAAAGGAATAAACTCTTATCCTCAGTGGTTCGGTGCAACACGATACAAGATTGACTACCACTTCCTTCACTTAAATATTTGCTAAGGTAGAAATTTAAAATCTTGGTGGCCATTTGGAGTTTATTTTAGGTTCAAATGAGGACAGACCACCTAGTTTAGATCATAGGGTTTCTGTATTCTAAATATCTATGTAAATCTCTCTCTCTCTCTCTCTCTCTCTCTCTCTCTCTCTCTCTCTCTCTCTCTCTCTCTCTCTCTCTCTCTCTCTCTCTCTCTCTCTCTCTCTCTCTCTCTCTCTCTCTCTCTCTCTGTTTTCATTATTTACATCAACAACGTTGACGTTGAACTCGGTAATCTTAGTAAATTTGCTGGCGATACAAAGATTAGTAATTTAGTCCTTTCAGTCGAAAACAGACAAAACTTGCATGGAGATTTTCATATATTTCAGCTTGGTCAGATGGATGGGAAATGCCCTTAAATATAGATTATTATTATTATTATTATTATTATTATTATTATTATTATTATTATTATTATTATTATTATTATTATTATCATTATTATTATAGGCCAAGAATGTCAGCCCGTCTGGAGAGTTAGTGGAACTATATATCCAGTAAGGGTCCCAGAGGGGGGAACATTGTCCTTAGGAAAGAGCAAGTCACTTTAGTAAAAAACTATTAACTCGGTTCTTAAATAATTGCAGGTTTTCAGCTTAAACATTATTAAAATTTTGAAGCTGATTCCACAATTTAGTTATAAAGGGAACAAAGCTTTTAGAAAATTGGGAAGTGTTAAAACGTACAGATGAAAATGCCAAATCATTGAAATTCGAAGCAAACCAGTGAAAAGAAACTGAAAAAAAGACTGGGGAAGTTTAGAATGTAAAGGATGGTTATGATTGTTAAAGATCTTATACAACAGAGTAAGAGACCCAACAATGCGGCGATGTTGAAGATCAATATCTAGATTAAGTAGCAAAAACTTGATCTAGTTAAACGACCCGTCCAACAGCTAAAAATGGGACTCTGCAGCAGAGAGGAAAACAGGGGAGCAGTACTCAAAATGTGGCAATAAAAATGAATAAAAGGAATTTAATACAACGCTGTTGTCAGAAAATATCTTTTTGCACTTGCAAAGAAGACCAATTTTCTGAGAGATTGATGAAGCAACAGACCGCAAGTGAGACTCAAATGTTAGTTTAGAGTCTAACGTCACCCCCAATGATTTTAAAGACTTACAGTTCTTAATCACAGAATTGTTAAAAAACAATACCAGGGTGGCTAGGAAGAAGAGACCTGGATCTGCTGATAAGAAGACCCTGGGATTTCAAAGGATTCAGCTTCATCCCCCACTGAGTACACCAAGAATAAATTCTGGAGAAATCCTCCTCCAAAACATTGGCTGCTGATACTCTGTATTGGGGGGAGGAGATGGTAGTATAAAGTGATGTGTCATCAGCATGTGCCAACATTTTAGAGAATATGCCACCCCACATATCACTAGTAAATAAGATAAACAACAAAGGCCCCAAGACACTGCCTTGAGGAACACCGGACTTCTCTGAGGTAAAATCACTAGAAGAACCATCAACAATAACGCGCTGTTTCCTGTCAATTAAAAACTCAGAGATCACATCTAGGACATGCCCTCCTACACCAGAATTTTCCAGTTTAAACAACAATGCCTTGTGATTCACCATATCAAAGGCTGAACTAAAATCCAAAATAAGTGCCTGGTTCTTCAAGTTGGAAGAAAAATAAGAGTGTTTGATTACTAAATATGTGGCATTAAACTCAAAAGCATTCAGTGTGTCAAAGATCTGGGTGTCAAAATCGAGTCATACCTCAAATTCTCACAGCAATGCATTGACTCAGCAAATAAAGCGAACAGAATTCTGGGTTTCAATAAAATCTTTTACTCAGGAATAAAGATGTGATACTTAAACTGTACAAAATTTAGTCAGACTCCACTTGGAATACGCAGTACAGTTATGGTCTTTCCAAAATAGGAAAGACCTTGCTTAATTAGAAGGTGTTCAACGTAGGGCAACAAGGATGATCTCTTCTTGCACAACAATCCTTACGACGAACGGCTCTCAACTATAAACATGTTTTCTGAAGAGAAATGTCTCCTCTGAGGAAACTGATGGAATGTCTTAAAATACTCCACGGTTTTACGAATGTGGACAAATCCAAATTGTTCATGACTGATTATACGTTTCGAACGAGAGATAATGGCACAAAACTAAAGCGTAAATAAATAGATTAAGCCTGCATGAAATTCTTCTTTACTAACGTCGTAGCGCGAGAATGGAATAAACTCCCACCTTCAGTGGGCCAGTGCAGTACGATTGATGCATTTAAAAACAAGCTTGACCGCCACTTCCTTCAACGTAGTATTCAGTAAAGCAGAAATGCATTGTCTGGGTGGCATTTGATTTAATAGGAGGAAATAGGAGGATTTAATAGGAGGAAAGACTATCTGTTTTGAACCATGGGGTCTGTGTGTTCTGAATATCTATGTAAAACTCTCTCTCTCTCTCTCTCTCTCTCTCTCTCTCTCTCTCTCTCTCTCTCTCTCTCTCTCTCTCTCTCTCTCTCTCTCTCTGTCGGTCGGTCGGTCGGTCAGTCGGTCGGTCTGTCTGTCTGTCTGTCGTGAGGCCATAATACATACGAATTAACGGAAAATTGGAGCGGACAATGGACGGTGACCATGAGGAGAAGGCCTAACCTTCACAATTCTGAGGCTATGGTTCACAATGATGCTAAATGCAGGCATCAAAAATTAAATGAATTATCGATCATTCAGGCTGATTACTTTATCATTAAGGGGGAAATGGAATGCAACACGGAGAACGATATTATTTACCCTGCACAATCAGCTCCACTTCGTGCCAGTGTTATTAGTCACGCTGCGTCGTAAAAAAAATTAAAAAAACTTGAAAAGAGAGAGGGAGAACACAATAGCAGGAAGTGATTTTTTTCAACAAAGAATGCAGCTTTTTATATAGGAGATGTACCTGCTGCCTGCACGCAAAACGGAGAACAGACGGAAGTGAATGTATGGCTATGAGGGACAGAGAGGGAGGGAGGATAAATATAATTTAAAAATCAAGAAACTAAAGGGAAATCTGTCCTGCATCAAAGAATTAGGGCACATCCATTCCTGCTCAAGATAATGTATCAACTCATTGCCTGCTTAAGCTCATATATGTCGCAGAGGATTTTCGTGTACAATTTTATATATATATATATATATATATATATATATATATATATATATATATATATATATATATATATATATATATATATATATATTATTTTTTTTTTTACAGTTAAGGAGACAGTTCAAGGGCGTAAAGAAAAATATAAAAAAAAGCCCGCTACTCACTGCTCCTGAATAGAGATCAAAGGAGTGTCCAAAAGAGAGGTCAATTTCGGGAGGAGAGGTGTCCTGATACCCTCCTCTTAAAAGAGTTCAAGTCGTAGGCAGGAGGAAATACAGATGAAGGAAGATTGTTCCAGAGTTTACCAGCGTGAGGAATGAAAGAGTGAAGATGCTGGTTGACTCTTGTATAAGGGGTTTGAACACTATGCGGATGAGCATGAGTAGAAAGACGTGTGCAGCGGGGCCACGGGAGGGGGGGAGGCATGCAGTTAGCAAGTTCAGAAGAGCAGTCAGCATGAGAATATCGATAGAAGATAGAAAGAGAGGCAACATGACGGCGGAATTTGAGAGGTAGAAGACAATCAGTATGAGGAGGAGAGTTGATGAGACGAAGAGCCTTTAACTCCACTCTGGCAAGGAGAGCATTGTGAGTGGATCCCCCCAACACATGAGATGCATACTCCATACGAGGGCGGACAAGACTCCTGTAAATGGATAGCAACTGTGCGGGGGAGAAGAACTGGCGGAGACGGTACAGAACGCCCAGCCTAGAGGAAGCTGATTTAGTAAGAGATGAGATATGAAGTTTCCAGTTGAGATTTTGAGTTACGGATAGACCGAGAATACTTAGTGTCGAAGAAGGTGATAGCTGAGTGTTGTCGAAGAATAGGGGATAGTTGTTTGGAAGATTGTGTCGAGTGGATAGGTGGAGAAATTGTGTTTTTGAGGCGTTGAAGGGCACGAGGTTCCTCTTGCCCCAATCGGAAATAATAGTAAGGTCTAAGGCTAAGCGTTCTGTTGCCTCCAGACTTGAATCGTTAAGTTCCTGTGGAGTGGGTCATCTATCAAAAGAAGTTGAGTAATGCAGAGTGGAGTCATCGGCGTAAGAATGGATAGGACAGTTCGTTTTGGAAAGAAGATCATCAATGAACAACAGAAAGAGAGTGGGAGATAGGACAGAACCCTGTGGGACACCACTGTTAATAGGTTTAGGGGAAGAGCAGTGACCGTCCACCACAGCAGAAATAGAACGGTCAGAAAGGAAACTGGAGATAAAGGTACCGAGAGAAGGATAGAAACCTAGGAGGGTAGTTTGGAAAGCAAAGCTTTGTGCCAGACCCTATCAAAAGCTTTTGATATGTCCAGCGCAATAGCAAAGGTTTCATCGAAACGGCTAAGAGAGGATGACCAAGAGTCAGTTAGGAAGGCAAGGAGATCACCAGTAGAACGCCCCTTGCGGAACCCATACTGGCGATCAGATAGAAGGTTAGAAGTGGAAAGGTGCTATTGAATCTTCCGGTTAAGGATTGATTCAAAAGCTTTAGATAGACAGGGAAGTAAAGCTATAGGGCGGTAGTTTGAGGGATTGGAACGGTCACCCTTCTTAGGCACAGGCTGTACAAAGGCATACTTCCAGCAGGAAGGAAAGGTAGATGTTGATAGGCAGAGACGAAAGAGTTTGACCAGGCAGGGTGTCAGCACGGAAACACAGTTTTTAAGAACAATAGGAGGCACTCCATCAGGTCCATAAGCCTTCTGAGAGTTGAGGCCAGAGAGGGCATAGAAAACATCATTTGGAAGAATTTTAAAAACAGGCATAAAGGAGTCAGAGGGGGGATGAGTAGGAGGAATATGCCCAGAATCGTCCAGGGTTGAGTTCTTACAGAAAGTTTGAGCGAAGAATTCAGCCATAGAGACAGATGAGACGGCAGTGCTGCCGTTAGGGTTAAGGAGAGGAGGGAAAGAAGAAGAACTGAAATTGGAGGAGATATTTTTAGCTAGATGCCAAAAGTCGCGGGAAGAAATAGAAGAAGCAAGATGTTGACATTTTCTATTGATAAAAGAAGTTTTGGTAAGTCGGAGAATAGATTTGGCACGATTCCGGGCTGAAATGTAAAGGTCAAAGTTAGCGGGTGTTCGAAGGCTCTGGAATCTTTTGTGAGCTGCCTCTCTATCTTTAATAGCACGAGAACAAGCATGATTAAACCAAGGCTTTTTAGCATGAGGAATAGAGAAAGAACGTGGAATGTATGCCTTCATTCCAGAGACAATCACCTCTGTGATGCGCTGGGCACACACATAGGGATCTCTCTCCTGGAAGCAGTAATCATTCCACGGGAAATCGGAAAAATAATTCCTCAAGTCGTCCCACCGAGCTGCAGCAAAATGCCAGAAGCATCGCCTCTTCGGTGGGTCCAGAGGATGTACAGGAGCGATAGGACAGGATACAGAAATAAGGTTATGATCGGAGGAGCCCAACGGAGAGAACAGTTTGACAGAGTAAGCAGAATGATTAGAGGTAAGGAAGAGGTCTAGAATGTTGGGCCGGTCTCCAAGACGGTCGGGAATACGAGTAGGGTGCTGAACCAACTGCTCTAGGTCGTTGAGGAGAGCAAAGTTGTAGGCTTGTTCACCAGGCTGGTCAGTGAAAGAGGATGAAAGCCAAAGCTGGTGGTGAACATTGAAATCTCCTAGGATGGAGATTTCAGCGAAGGGAGAGTGAGTCAAGATGTGCTCCAGTTTAGAATTCAAATAGGATAGGCAAAGACCAGATAAACCTGCTCTTAAGTTTATTTAACTTAACAAGGAAAACTCGCTGGAAAAATTAGGAATAATTAATTATTTCCAGGCACACAGCTACCTAACTAACTGGCTTAAACTTCCTACGCACGAATTGTACTTAGCTGCGTGGATGGGCGCGCCAGAAGCCGCACCCTGATGGCCACGTGGTCCGTCCGCGCAACGTTGGAGTTCTCCAGCCTCTTCTTGTAACCTCCCAAGGTGCTCCACACAGCAAACACTCCTCTCGCAACCTCCCAAGGGCTTCCCTTGCATGCAGTACACAGTCACCTGACTTGTGGATACGGCAGGTGGTAGGAAGACCACCACGGTGGTGGGCGGGAGAGGAAGAAGGCGCGTCCGGTCAGCTGGAGATCACTTGGAGAAGACGGCGCGGGTCAAGGGGCGACCCGCCACGGCCCGCGGTCAAGATGCCAGCACTTGCCACAGTTGACATCTCTCGTTCTCTGTAACACTTAAACTACCGCCTTAACGGCTGTGGGTTATTATTTATTAATAACCTAAACCATGCACTAAGTAATAGTGGGTCATGCATCCCACGAATATCTCAACATTGGCAGCAATAGGCGATAATATGATTTGAATAAGCCTCACCCACGCAAGTCTGGGTCCGGCACCAAGGAATTATTTTCCGCCTTCTAAATAGAATGTCGGGGACTTCCACGGAATTTCCCACTCTCATCTACTCTTGGAATGAGGAATTCATGACAATATATATATATATATATATATATATATATATATATATATATATATATATATATATATATATATATATATATATATATATCGTCATGAATTCCTCATTACAAGAGTAGACGAGCGTAGGAAATTCCGTGGAAGTCCCCGACATTTTATTTAGAAGGCGGAAAATAATTCCTTGGTCCCAGACCCAGACCCAGACTTGCGTGGGTGAGGCTTATTCAAATCATATTATCGCCTCGCTGGAAAAATAAGGAATAATTAATTAATTCCAAGCACACAGCTACCAAACTAACTGTCTTAAACTATCCTAGGCAGGAAGTGTACTTAGCTGCGTACTTAGCTCTTTACTCTTTCATCCCTCACGCTGGTAAACTCTGGAACAATCTTCCTTCTTCTGTATTTCCTCCTGCCTACGACTTGAACTCTTTCAAAATAAGGGTATCTGGACACCTCTCCTCCCAAAATTGACCTCTCTTTCGGCCACCTCTTTAGATTCTTTTTGGGAGCAGCGAGTAGCGGGCTTTTTTTTTTTTTATTATTGTTTACTTTTTGTGCCCTTGAGCTGTCTCCTTTGATGTAAAAAGAATATATATATATATATATATATATATATATATATATATATATATATATATATATATATATATATATATATATATATATATATTTACAACAAAGGATACAGCTCAAAGGCACAAAAAAAGTAAACAATAATAAAAAAAAACGCTACTCGCTGCTCCCAAAAAGAATCTAAAGAGGTGGCCGAAAGAGAGGTCAATTTCGGGAGGAGAGGTGTCCAGATACCTTTCTTTTGAAAGTTCAAGTCGTGGGCAGGAGGAAATACAGAAGAAGGAAGATTGTTCCAGAGTTTACCAGCATGAGGGATGAAGGAGTGAAGATGCTGGTTAACTCTTGCATAAAGGGTTTGGACAGTATAGGGATGAGCATGAGTAGAAAAGTCGCGTGCAGCGGGGCCTCGGGAGGGGGGGAGGCATGCAGTTAGCAAGTTCAGAAGAGCAGTCAGCGTGGAAATATCGACAGAAGATAGAAAGAGAGGCAACATGGCGGCGGAAATTAAGAGGTAGAAGACTATCAGTAAGAGGAGGAGAGCTGATGAGACCAAGAGCCTTAGACTCCACTCTGTCTAAGAGAGCTGTGTGAGTGGAGCCCCCCCACACGTGAGATGCATACTCCATACGAGGGCGGACAATGCCCCTGTATATGGATAGCAACTGTGCGGGGGAGAAGAACTGGCGGAGACGATACAGAACGCCCAATCTCGAGGAAGCTGATTTAGTGAGAGAGGTGATGTGAAGTTTCCAGTTAAGATTTTGAGTTAAGGATAGACCGAGAATGTTTAGGGTTGAAGATAGTGACAGCTGAGTGTTGTTGAAGAATAGGGGATAGGTGTTTGGAAGATTGTGTCGAGTTGATAGGTGGAGAAATTGGGTTTTTGAGGTATTGGAGGACACAAGGTTCCTTTTACCTCAATCGGAAATGATAGTAAGGTCTGAGGTTAAGCGTTCTGCAGCCTCCAGCCTGGAGTCATGTAATTCCTGTTGAAAGGGTCTTCTGTTGAAAGAAGTTGAATAATGCAGAGTGGAGTCATCAGCGTATGAGTGGATAGGACAGTTTGTTATGGAAAGAAGATCATTGATGAATAACAGGAAGAGAGTGGGTGATAGGAAAGAGCCCTGTGGAACACCACTGTTTAGGGGAAGAACAGTGACCGTCTACCACAGCAGAGATAGAACGGCCTTAAAGGAAACTGGAGATAAAGGAACAGAGAGAAGGATAGAATCCAAAAGAGGGCAGTTTAGAAAGCAAAGACTTGTGCCAGACTCTATCGAAGGCTTTCAATATGTCTAGCGCAACTGAGAGTTTCACTGAAACGGCTAAGATAGGATGACCAAGAATCAATTAAGAGAGCAAGAAGATCGCCAGTAGAACGCCCCTTCCGGAACCCATAGTGGCGATCAGATAGAAGGTTAGAAGTGGAAAGGTGCTCTTGAATCTTTCGGTTAAGGATTGATTCAAAATTTAGATAGACAGGAAAGTAAAGCTATAGGGCGGTAGTTTGAGGGATTGGAACGGTCACCCTTCTTAGGCACAGGCTGTACGAAGGCGTACTTCCAGCAGGAAGGAAAGGTAGATGTTGATAGGCAGAGGCGAAAGAGTTTGATCAGGCAGGGTGTCAGCACGGAAGCACAGTTTTTAGGACAATAGGAGGCACTCCATCAGGTCCATAAGCCTTCTGAGAGTTGAGGCCAGAGAGGGCATAGAAAACATCATTTCTAAGAATCTTAATAACAGGCATAAAGGAGTCGGAGGGATGATGAGTAAGAGGAATATGCCCAGAATGGTCCAGAGTGGAGTTGTTACAGAAAGTTTAAGCGAAGAGTTCAGCCCTAGAGATAGAAGAGACATCAGTCCTGCCGTCTGGGTTAAGAAGAGGCGGGAAAGAGGAAGAAGTGAAATTGGAGGAGATATTTTTAGCAAAGTGCCAGAAGTCTCTGGAAGAATTAGAGAAAGCAAGGTGTTGACATTTGCTATGGGTAAAGGAGTTTTTGGTAAGTCGAAGAATAGATTTAGCACGATTCCGGGCGGAAATGTAAAGGTCATGGTTAGTGGGAGGTCGAAGGCTCTGGTACCTTTTGTGAGCTGCCTCTCTATCTTTGACAGCACGAGAACAAGCGTGATTAAACCAAGCCTTTTTAGGATGGGGAGCAGAGAAAGTATGTGAAATGTATGCCTCCATTCCTGAGACAATCACCTCTGTGATGCGCTGGGCACACACAGAGGGGTCTCTATCCTGGAAGCAGTAATCATTCAACGGGAAATCGGAAAAGTACATCCTCAGGTCGTCCCACCGAGCTGAAGCAAAATGCCAGAAGCATCGCTTCTTCGGTGGGTCCAGAGGGTGTACAGAAGTGATAGGACAGAATACAGAAATAAGGTTGTGATCGGAGAAGCCCAACGGAGAGAACAGTTCGACAGACTATGCAGAAGGGTTAGAGGTAAGGAAGAGGTCTAGTATGTTGGGCCGGTCCCGAAGACGGTCGGGAATACGTGTAGGGTGCTGAACCAACTGCTCTAGGTCATTGAGGAGAGCAAAGTTGTAGGCTTGTTCACCAGGCTGGTCAGTGAAAGAGGATGAAAGCCAAAGCTGGTGGTGAGCATTGAAATCTCCTAGGATGGAGATTTCAGCGAAGGGAGAGTGGGTGAAAATGTGCTGCACTTTAGAGTTCAAGTAGCCAAAGAATTTTACATAGTTAGTAGAGTTAGGTGAGAGATAAAAAGCACAGATGTATTTAGTAATAGAATGACAGTGAAATCTTAGGCAGATGGTGGAAAATTCAGAAGAAACCCATACTGGCGATCAGATAGAAGGTCAGAAGTGGAAAGGAGCTTTTGAATCTCCCGGTTAAGGATAGATTCAAAAGCTTTAGATAGACAAGAAAGCAAAGCTATAGGACGGTAGTTTGAGGGACTGGAACGGTCACCCTTCTTAGGCACAGGCTGTATGAAGGCATACTTCCAGCAGGAAGGAAAGGTAGATGTTGACAGGCAGAGGCGAAAGAGTTTGACCAGGCAGGGTGTCAGCACCCTGTATATATATATATATATATATATATATATATATATATATATATATATATATATATATATATATATATATATATATATATATATATATATATATATATATATATATAGCAGAGAAAGTATGTGAAATGTATGCTCCATTCCTGAGACAATCACCTCTGTGATGTAAGAGGTAGAAGACTATCGGTAGTTTTAAGCCACTCGGCGGTGACTGAAAAATCGAGTGGTAGCGTGATATATATATATATATATATATATATATATATATATATATATATATATATATATATATATATATATATATATATATATATATATATATACAGGGTG
>NC_066511.1:3249100-3261600 GCF_024679095.1 Eriocheir sinensis | reverse complement strand
TTGTGTATTTTTGTGTCCATTTGAGGGCAAATATACAATATTTTGGAATTCGTTTAGTATCTTCTGATGGTACTTCTTCGCCTTTTCTACTTCATCATTATTTTCTCCGATTACGTCTTGAGTATTTGGAGGGGTCACGATCCATTACACAAACATGTACAAACTGTCAGGTATGCATATTTCTATGGTTTCTTGATTGAGGTTTTTATAGACAACAAGGCCAGGTGTAGTCTTGCGATCTACATTTATCTTGGCTGTTACATGATGCAAGGATTGCCAGATTGATGAAATCTGTGTTGACTGGGTGGAAATTGCTAATTTCCAAAATATCTGTCTCTAGTTGTGTTTCAGTAACAGTTTTAAAGGCATCTACTGCCTCACCACTGGAAATATTTGGGAAAAGTAGCAATGGGTGGTTCATGGTCCTCTGCCTTCGGAAGTATATAGAACTACCAAAGTAGTTAGAAAGCTCTTCCTTTAAATGATGGGATCTATAAGATAGATCAAAATCTCCAGCCATGGCAAAAAATTCACATTGTTTTGAACATATTTAATCCATACTATAAACACAACCATTCTTGAAACTTTGTTGGATAATAGTGACAATAATTATTCTGGTAAATGCAATCTTCTTAGGGTCTCCTTCAGACGCATCGGCTGATCCAACAGTTCTCTCAGCTTTGATCCTGCAGGTCTTGTGGTATTGAGCTTCACTTGCCACTAGATCATTCTGCCCAATTCTGCATTTAAGAGTATAATCTTTTGCAGCACACTTATGATAAGGTTATGAACTCATGATAAACTTTCATCGTCTTTTTACCGAATGATCCCGGATTGCGAACTGTAACCCCAGTGTTTTTTGGAGTACACAGACGTCTTTTTATTTTATTTTTTACCCCCAGTGTACCTCATATTCCAGTGTACCCCATTTTTACCACCATGATATCCCAATGTACCCAATATTATCCCAATGTACCCCAATATTACACCAATCGTACCCCATTTAACTAATGTACATTTGGGTATATTGAGGTAATATTCTGTACATTGGGATATCATTGAGGTAATATTGTAGTATTGTAGAGACAGTATCATTGAAATACAATACTGAGATACATTAGGGTAGGCTATCACTGGGATAATACCGTAATACGTAATATACGTAATATTTCTACTATATTTAGCAGATCTGAGAGGCGTATTTCAGCGAGACACTTCCCATTTATTCATTATATTAATTTTTCACATTAATTCTTCGCACATATTTAGCAGACTTCATATTTATTCTTCACATTTTTTTTCACATTTAGCCTTCACATAATAGGGCCGCTTTTACAGTATATATGCCCTTTGCATACATAAGCTATCTAAAAAAATTATAGGCATTTGACCACGGAGGCATAACAGGTGAAATATTGGTGACAAGTAATAAAGTTCAGTTATTTAGTAGAGCTGAGCGGTATATGTCTGCGACGCAAAGACTCTTCACCTTTATTCACTAAAAGAAAGACCGCACCTTTATTCTTTAAATATATTCTTCACATTCATTCTTCACATTTATTTACCATACTTCACATTTATCCTTTACATATTAGGGCCGCTTTCACAGCATGTAGCTATACCCTCTGCATACATAAGCTATCTAGAATATTATAGGAGTTTGACCAGGGAGGCGTAACATCAGAAATAATGGTGACAAGTATTGAAGGTCTCATGACGTTTGCTGGTCAATTGGTGAAGTGAGTTCATGTCATTCAAATTCTTCAATTTTTTTCTCATATTACCATTGAAGCCCTGCAACGTGTTGCTGTATTTTTTAATAATTTGTACATTTATTTAAGTCTATAATATTACTATATGAGCAAGAATTCGCAAATAAATAGCATTGTTAAGCTCCATTGGGGAGCCCTCCGGCTACCAGGGAGTGCCGCGAAAGACGGCTGTGAAATCGGATTTCTTTTTGGTGACGGCGATCGACGCTCATTGGTAACGGTCAAAACAAAAGGAAGTGACTGTGAAATCGACCCTAAATATTTATCACATCAGTTGATTTTCACGTAATAACGAACTAAAAAAAATAATCCAGCTTTGTTGAAGGACAGATGAAATGAAACCGACAATAGTACCCCGAACAGGGTATTCCCCTCGACATAAGAAAACACTACTTCAGGCATTGTCCATTTTTCATTGGAAAATGTTTCCATAATCAATAAGCGTCGTGCGCTTAACGAGCACCGTGCATTTCTGTACACACACTTGGTCGTGGTCTTAGTTTGGGAGGTGGTCACACGTGTGTTGCTTACATTTCAAAATCATAGTATATTTCATATATGCCAGAATCTTTTTTTGTTAATTGTAGTTTAGCCTATTTAGAGAATGAAAAGGGCATTTGCCCTAAACTGAGGTTTTCTGATTATTTGCATTATTTTTTGCACTATGCTTAATGATGGTAACTAAATTGTTCCTAATATTATATTGGGTGGTTTGATGACACATTTGACGTAAAGATTTTTTTTTTCCAACAAGCCGAGTGAAATTGTGTAATACTGAGTCAGCTGCTTTTCAGGAGTTTGAGGGCCGCTTTCACAGTCACTGTCGTTTGTTTTGCAATTAGCGGTAATCGCCGCTACAAACAAGAAATCCGCTTTCACAGTCGTTCTTCGCGACGTTGTTTGTTTGCATCAATACCAGAGATTGGAACCTCTGGTAACGGAACTGTGGTAGCCGCGGGGGCTCCCCGATGGAGCTAACCAATGAAATTAATTAGTAAATAGTACAAATTCTTGCTCTCAAGTGGTTATATTATTTCTTTGAACGAATGTAAAAAATATTACACAATACAGCAACACGTTGCAGGGCTTCAATAGTAATATGAGAAAAAAATAGAAGAATTTGAATGACATGAACTCACTTCATCTGCTGACCAGTGCTGCTGAGAATTTATATTTGTTTATTGTTGCAAAAGTGCACAACAAAGAAGAGAGGACTTTAATAGTACTTTTCACCATTATTCACCTGTTATGCCTTCTTTGGTCAAACTTTCGTATTATTATAGATAGCCTAATATGTATGCATAGGGCATACATACAACGAAATCAGCCCTAATATATAAGAAATAAATGTGAAGTCTGCTAAATAAGTGTGAATAATGAACAACTGTTGAATATAGGTGAAGAATCTGTCTTGCTGACATCTGCTAAATAATAGAACTTTAATACTTGTCACCATTATTTCACCTATTATCCCTAGGAAATATTAGGCTATCAGCAGATTTGAGCGGTGTATTACAGCGAGACACTCCACATTTTTCATCATATTTATTCTTCACAGTTATTCTTTATATTTATTCTTCACGTTTACTTTTCAGTACGTTTATTTTTCACATTTACCTTTCATAATCCTCCATTCAGCTGATGTAATGTTGACATTTCCCGCCGCTCCGGCATACCAACACTGCCGAATCACGCGCCTTCGTCTTGTCATGATTGTCACCACGCTGGTAGTCGCCAATACCACGAAAACAACGACTGTGAAAGCGGATCGAGTCGATGGTAATGACTGCTACCAGGATGGTAGGGCTTTTGGTTAGGGTGTGTACCAGACGACTGTGAAAGTGGCCCTCAGTGAGAGCGCTCCAATTGGCCTGTTCGCAGTAGAAAGTGGAGATGCCTATTAACGCGAAAGTTTTAATTTTCTCTTCACTTCATGAGGCAGAGGGGTGACTTTGTTATTTTCAACGCCAATTTGCAAAGAGAATTTATCATTGGTTGTCTGAACAATGTAAGATAGTTTCAGAGAACACTTGATATAATTTTGACCTACTTCGCATATTATTATTATTTCATTATTATGATAAGCTACCAAAGCCTCCCTTCAGGGTGCAGATACAACAAGTTGGACCACACAAAATACCGAAAGGTACTGGAGAAAAGCAAAGGCAACGAATAGTTAAGAAACTGGCCAGTCAAAGCCAAGAAGAGGAAAAATAAAATTACTGTTTTAAAAAGACATTCACATGAGACTTAAATGTAGAAATGTCTGCAGAAAGGGCAATCTCATTGCGTAATTGATTCCATAAACATGTCAACGACGGAAGAACACATCGTGAGAATTGTGTCATACAAAAATTCATATGATTAAAAGCAGGATCGTTTTGACTAAAAGGATGAGGCAAAGCATTGTGTAAGGGATGCTGATTATTCTTAAAAACTTTAAATAAAATGCTAAGAGTACCAACTTGACGCCGATGATCAAGATCAAGAACAAGTGCCGGAGAAATAAATTTAATTGAATTGATAGCTCTGTCACGTAGCTTTAAATGGCAATTGGCAGCAGACATCCAAACAGGAGCACAATACTTAAGGTGGGGCAAAATGAATGCATAAAAAGATTTGATTACAATTGAGTCACAAGCAAATATTTTGAAGCACTAACGAAGCCTGTCTTCTGTGCAATAGTGGAAGACATGGAACGGATGTGCTTCTCAAATGTCAGTTTAGAATCAAGAGTGATTCCCAACAAACGAATACTAGAAACATCCTTAATCTGTTCACCAAAAATATGCAAACAAGGATGAGGTGGATTCAAAGTACGGGGATCTACTGATGGTAATGGAATGCGTTTTATTAGCATTAAGCTTCATGCCCCAAAGTTGACACCAAGCGATGATCATTGCCAAGTCCCTATTCAGATATGCAGCAACTTCACCTCTGTTGCTAGGAGAGTGAACAGAGGAGTATAGAACATAAGAACATAAGAACGTAAGGAGTCTGCAAGAGGCCGGTTGGCCTATACAAGGCAGCTCCTGTACACTCAACCCCACCTTACCTCACCATCCATGGCTTTATCTAACCTCTTCTTGAATGTATCTATGGTATTGGCACCCACAACATGGCTCCCAAGCCTGTTCCATTCATCTACCACTCTATTGGTGAACCAATTCTTGCCTATGTCTTTGTTGAATCTGCATTTGTCTAACTTAAAACCATTGTTACGCGTCCTACCTGGCTCTTTTACTATCAAAATCTTATTGACATCCCCTTTATTAAAGCCCTTCATCCATTTATAGACTTCGATCAAGTCTCCTCGCAACCTTCGCCTTTCTAGAGAGTGTAGATTTAAATGCTTCAGCCTGTCTTCATAAGACAAGTTTCTCACCCCCTGTATCATCTTTGTCATCTTCCTCTGTACAGATTCTAACATCTTGATATCCATTCTATAGTAGAGGGACCAGAACTGAACTGCATAATCGAGATGAGGTCTAACTAGTGCTAAGTAAAGTTTGAGGATGACTTCAGCGCTCCTATTGCTTACGCTCCTTGAGATGAAACCAAGTACTATGTTTGTCCGATTTTTAGCCTGAATGCATTGAGCCCTAGGACGGAGGTCAGCGCTTACTAGTACTCTTAAGTCTCTCTCACGCCCAGACCTGCTTAGGGGAGTGTCATTTAAGTAGTAGTTGTGTGAGGGATTATTCCTACGTACACTCAGAATGCTACACTTCCCGACATTGAATTCCATCTGCCACTTCCCCGCCCAATCATATAATCTGTCAAGCTCATCCTGGAGAACGCTAGCGTCCCTGTCTGATTGGATTACTCTACAGATCTTGGTATCATCTGCGAACTTACTGACAAGTCATTGATGTAAATAATAAAAAGCAGAGGACCCAGCACCGACCTTTGTGGGACTCCACTCGTAACACTGCCCCATTCAGATTTTTTACCATTTATTTGCACTCTCTGCTTCCTACCACTAACCCACGCCCTGATCCAGTTCAAAACTTTCCCATCTACGCCGTGAGCCTGTAATTTTAGTAATAGCCGGTGATGAGGAACTTTGTCGAACGCTTTACTGAAATCTAAATATAATATGTCATAGTTTTCATCTCTGTCAACCGCCTCGATCACTTTAGTGTAGAAGGACAACAGGCTAGTAAGGCAAGACCTACCCTTTGTGAACCCATGCTGTGAATCATGAATTAAACTATGCTTCTCTTGATGGTCCCGAATGTTCCCGGCTACAATTGACTCCAACAGCTTTCCTACAACTGATGTTAAGCTAATTGGACGATAGTTTGAGGTGGCTGACTTGTCTCCCTTTTTGAAAATCGGCGTCACATTAGCTACTTTCCACTGATTGGGCACATACCCAGAATTTACCGACATCTTAAAGATATCGGTAATTGGGCCACTGAGGACCTCCTTGCACTCTTTCAGAACCCGTGGGAATACTTCGTCTGGGCCCGGCGATTTGTTTTTCTTCAACCTACCAATCTCATCCTGGACTACTTGCCTAGTGATGATCACATCCCTCAACTTGTCGTTCTCTTCGCCCTCATATACCTGAACTCTCTCCGGAATGGTTGTTAGATTTTCCTGCATGAAAACTGAGAGGAAATAGTCATTCATCATTTGATTCATATCTTCTCCATTCTCAACGAGCTCACCTGTGTTTGTTTTCAACGGTTCAATTCTGTCCCTTGTTTTCGTTCTGTACAATTTGAAGAAGCCCTTGGGATCGCTCTTGGCCTCGTTGGCTACCCTAATCTCATAATTCCTTTTTGCTAGGCGGGTGTTCTTCTTCACCAACTTGGCTAGCTCAACATACCTACCCCTGAGGTGTGTTTCTCCGTTCTTTATTTTCCTATAAATTCCTCTCTTCAAGTCAGTCTCATGCTTGAGTCTGCGGGTCATCCATTTAGGGTCGTTATTTTCCTTCCTATGTGTTTGGTAAGGGATATGCTGTCTCTGACCCTCTGCAGTTACTCTCACTAAATTATTGTAGGTCATTTTTACGTGATTCCCCTGTCTTTCCGGTTCCAGCCCTGAGATCTGTCCCTCATCCAGCCCTAAGGTTCCCCAATTTACCTCCTCAAGGTATCTTCTGAGCCCCTCATAATCAGCTCTTCTATAGTCAGGAACCAACAGAGTTGAGTTCATGGGTCACCGCCCAGTCAAATTTAAACCTTATTTCCTTGTGATCACTGCCACCTAATTCTCCCCCAGCATCTAGCTCACTGATCATATTCTCGTTGTTAGTTAGGACTAAGTCTAAAATGTTATTTCCTCTGATGGGCTCAGGCACTGTCTGCTTGAGAAAATTATCTTGTATTACTTTCAGAAAATCCTCAGATTTTAGATCACCCACCACGCCCTCCCAGTCTATATTCCTATAGTTAAAATCCCCCATTATGCAGACATTTTTGCTCCTGCTCGCCCTGCCTACCTCTTGCAGTAATATATCAGTGTCCTGCCTGCTAAGGTTGTGTGGCCTGTAAAAAAAAACCAGAATTAGTTTGTCTTTCCCTTTGTGGACGTCCACCCAAACTGATTCTGAGTTGCCATTTGTTTGAACAGAATTGTTCGCGGAACATTTAAGTGTATCTTTAACATAAAGTGCCACCCCCCTCCCCTTCTTCCCTTTCTATCTTTTTGAAACATTTGATAACCATCTATTTCATACTCTGACATGAAGTTTTTGTTTGCAGTATCCACCCATGTTTCCGTGATAGCTATAATGTCGAATTTCTCGACACATGCTTTCCTCCTCAGTAGATCTATCTTGTTCCTGAGACTCCTACTGTTGGTGTAATAAGCCGTTAGCCCGTCCTTTCTTACATCCTTTCGATTACTCCTGCGCCCCGTAGTCCCAGTCTGCGATGCAGAGCCACTGATGTTAGGCCCTCCCCCTTAGCCTACTCTAAAAAATCCTGTAGGGTGCTAAGTGATCGCTCGAGGGAGTCTGCGAGAACCTCTACCCCTTGGAGTGACAAGTGCACTCCATCCTTGGCATACAAGGTGCCCTTCTCGTAAAAGAGGTCCCAATTATCAATGAAAAGCCAACCATTACGCCTTACTGCTAAGGCCCTGGAAAGCCATTCCTCACCTAACCCCCTCCTTGGCAAAATACCACAAACGGCCGGCACCCCCCGAGTCTCTCATTTTAGCGAACGATTCCCTAAAGCGCCTAAATATCTCTTCGCTTCCCACTCTACCGATATCATTACCACCGAAACTGCAGAAGACGATTGGCTGAGTACTTTTCCCCGCTAAAATATCCTCAATCCTGTCAGAAATGTGTTGTATACCTGCCCCGGGAAAGCAAACTCTAAGTCTATTGTCCTCATCCTTTGAACAAAAGTACCCGTCAATGAGCTTGATTTGACTATCCCCAACAACTAAGACCTTCCTGGGAACGGCGCCAGGAGCGGGAAGAGAAGCTGGAACAGGAGGAAGGGGCGGGGAGAGAGAGGAAGAAGTGGTAACAGGGTGGGTGGCTGTGGCGGAAGAGATAGGGGGGGGAGGAGGAGTACAGAAGTTTTTTGTAGACCATAAAACAACGAACAACAGGTCTTAAATTCTACAGCGGTGCAACCGAAGATTCATAATTTCATTTACCATGATACCGCTAGTGAATCAAAGATTATTGAAGAATAATGTTCTTAATATTCATAACTTTGTTTTGAATTACATTGTGGTAAGCAAAACATTATTTTTTTTTATAGTAGACCCGATGGAGTCCGTTTCAAGTTTTGTGCATGCACAATTCTTTCCGCCGGATTGAACGACCTCGCCTGACAAAGAAAGCATTCGCCGAACGAAAGATGAGCAAGAAACACATGCAATCAGAATCGAACGGATTGATAATTTTGCTCTCCGTCGGACGTCCATTAACGCTATCCGGCAAGATGTTACAGTTACAGAAGGTATTCACTGTCTACCTTGATTCCCATTTTATCTCACTCTAATTTCTTCAGTACTTATTCTAAGCAAACCATGAATAATATTTAAGATATTCTGTCACCTGGCTTAATGGCATAATGCATTTTTTGAATGAATTTTTCTATGATCTTATTGAAATACTTGTAGATTGCAGAACCGAACCGAATACGTCACAGTTCTTTAATTCTTTTATATCACCTTTCTTGGGGAATTGATATAATAGTGACATTCTTCCAGCTGTAATTCTGCAAGCATTTTTTATGTCTATATCTATGTTGCAATCATTTTGTCTATGTCTATGTTGTTTTTTTACGTATGAAATCTCCTGAATCATTTATTAGGTCCATAGTGAGGCATTCCTTTTTCCATTTTACTCCTATTAAGGGGACCTTCTTAGGTGAAAAGTGTTGAAATTTCTCAAAATATTTTTTTTCATTAGGTAGTACGGTTCGTAAACTCTCTTATCCAAGAAACACCTGGAAGAGCAGCTTAGAACAGCAACATCTTACAAGAGAAATGCTTTTGGGAAACAACACGGAGATTCTACTTCAACATGTCCTGACACAAGACGTTCTCCCATCCTAGAGGCACCTACATCAAAACAACAATCCATTAAACGTGCAAGAGAAGATCTACAAGCCCTACCAAGTGCACGAAGAACAAGTTTTTGACGAGTACCCCGCGCAGTCCGTAGTAACACCTTGGTCAGCCAATTAAAGACCAGGACGCAGGAGGACCAACAGTAGAGCATCCACCCCTCGCTCCCCTCATTGTGCCAGACACGCCAGTCCTGTCGACGGACCGACTTGTCGGCTAGATTTCTGATCACTGATAGAGTCGGTCTGTCGCCCCTGCTACGGGCCGCCTTTTTGGCAGGGCCCGTGCTCCCTCGTGCAAGTAGGGAGCAATCTCCACCTTCCCCCCACACACACACACACACACACGCACACACACACACACACACATTCACACATCACACACACACAAGCCATTCTTCGGTATCCTTCCCAAGGAAAGACTAAACAGTTGAGGAAGGTCTAGGACCTGAACGTGATCTAGCGAACATGACTAGCTTCGACGAAGTCATGTTTGGTTAAGAAAGAGTATAAGACTATCAGAAGATATAAGGAGATAATATCTTAAGAAAATTGAAGTCAATGCTCAACGAGCTATCGGTATTCAATGAGATATGCATTAGAGAAAGACTCCATGCCTATATACCTCAATATATATATATAGCTATTGGAGCAGACATATATATAGTATATGCATATAGAAATATATAGATAATTACTGAGCAGCGAGGCAGAAACTGAGCAAATATATATATAAATATATAAAAAGAAGAAAGCAAAAAACAGCCTATCCTCCATACCCTTTCTTATTTCACTTCTTTGACCTCCCATTTTCTATAATAATACTCATCAAGCAGCAATATATTATTCCCGCTTGACTTGGACGAAAACGTGAAATCATTCTGAAACTTTATAAAAACATGAGAAAAACGAAAGCGAGGATGAGTTTGCATATGAAAAATATATGTTATATTACTGGGGCGAAATAACCATAATATATATAAGAAAACGAATTCAGGGAACTTATGAATTATGGAAAGCAATATATCTTAGTGTGCACCCCTTTTACCGTGTGAGACGACAATTACTGCCACCCATTACTGCAGCTCTGAGGAGGAGGAGGAGGTATATATAGGCGGAGG
Organism: Eriocheir sinensis; assembly: GCF_024679095.1. Lineage (NCBI taxonomy): Eukaryota > Metazoa > Arthropoda > Malacostraca > Decapoda > Varunidae > Eriocheir > Eriocheir sinensis. The sequence goes on along the minus strand of NC_066511.1, from coordinate 3,251,160 downwards.
CGGGGACGATATATATAAAATATATGACTGAAGACGACCCCAGCCACCAATGATTCTCTCTCTTCATTTCTCTATTTCTCTTTTTCTTCTTGGGGAGGCGGTTTCTTTCTCGACAGAGTACCTTTTTCTTTTTTCTTTTTCTTTCCTCCGCAGGAAGGGATTCCTCTCCTTTGCCGAGTCCTCAATTCCCTGCCCGGTGCTACTAAGACTCTCTCTCTCTCTCTTTCAAATGCTGCCGAGTGGCTTAGAACTACCTACATGCTGGGTCCAGAAGACTCGACCTATTAACCTTAGACTCTAGGACAGCTTTTATGGATCCTGCCCTAAAGATGAGCTTCAAAATATCAGTTCTGATCCTAAAAGGTTCTTCAGATCGCTAGCAAGATGGCAAGCGCCAGTCAGGGTTTTAATTTTCCAAACAGGTAATGAGGCTGAGGAGGATGGGAAGGTGGAAGGCGGAGGGGGGAAGAAGCCTTTGGCCGACCTGGATCAGTTCCCCACTGTGAGGGATATATATGCTATATATATATCGTCAGATATTGCTGAGTATATAAGTTGCGATCTGGAGGCATCGAGGAAGACTTGGTGTGGGGTGGTGGGGGTATATATATATCGGTAGTATATATATATATATATAGGGGGGAGTGGTGGGGGAATGTAGGTCATATAGTGTTGGTGGTATATATATGGTATATATAATATCATATATATAGTTGCCGCCCTATATATATTGTGGCGAAGTGGTGTTGTTTGGTGCGTACAATGGACTGATATATATGAACCGATAGGTGGATATAGGTAATATATAGCATATATGTATGTGACGGGTATATGAATGGGTATATCATTATAATATATATATACAGTGTACTAGATGAGCAGATAGATAGGATACATATATGTACCCTTGGTGTAGGCAGGTTGAATCCATAGCAAATCGACGTGTTCCCGTTCAGGAGGACGTAAACCAATCCTGACCGAAAGCACTAAGTTTAGATTTTCAGTCACCGAACACATCCAAGTAGCTTTTATGGTTAGGCCTCGAGAGCTTAAAATTTATTCGAAGCATTATTGCCATCTGACAGAAGACCACTTATTGAGCTTAAGGTATTCTGAGGATCTTAATACAGAATTTCAATAATGAGCTCAGAAAAGTAGCAGAGCTACCCTATGGAGTAAGTTTATCCATGCTATATTGTTAATGAAGACCAAAAAAACAAGAAACACTGCCTGCGCCAGAAATGAGCTGGGCCGAAAAAAAATCTTTAATAGAGCAGGAGCACGGCACTGGGAAGAGAAGCCTTACCTGGAATGTCATACGCCACACCATCACGCGCACACACACACACAAACACACACACACACACTACTATGCAATCAGGCTACGACGTAAAAAAAACCTCCACCAAACAGCACATCATGAGGGGACGTATAGATGATATATATATATATATATATACACGCCTCCGCACTTACCCTGTATATATATACATATAGCCACCCAGCGAGCCAGCCAGGTATTCCGGCAATGTCTTTCCTCTTCACACACACATACAGATAGAGGATATATATATATATATATATATATATATATATAAAGATAGATAGACTGAGGATAGTTCGATACTGACTGCAGGATAATAAAGTATACATGATGAGACATATAATGATATATTCCATGCAATGAATCCGGCATAACATTCTTTCTGCACATCAGGGAAAAAATAAGTTTATTTTTTTATTAAAAAGGTATATCTATAAATTATTTCCAACTTCCTGCCAACACGGGTCACAAAGAATCGTGCATGGAAACACACAAGACACACACAAGCATTGACACACACACACACACACACACACACACACACACACACACACACACATCTAGAAGCAACAAGAGCAGAGGAAAACCAGAACAATAACATAACATAAACTGCCAACAGAAACTGTCTGAGGAGCCTGAACGGGGAAGTCTGTTGGCTCTGCGATAAGTGATCACTCAAGTTTTTCATGACAATTTATACGTCCATTAACGTCTTTAAGATATTGCTATAGTTGAC
>NC_066511.1:3196600-3244100 GCF_024679095.1 Eriocheir sinensis | reverse complement strand
TATAGTTATATTGACATTGACCCAGACCACGGCACCAAACTAACGCCCCATACCCCTCCTATCCAAGAACTTATCTAACTTCTTGAATGTATCTATCGTGTTGGCGCTCACCACATGACTTCTACGTCTGTTCCACTCATCCACCACTGTTGGTAAACCAATTCTTGCCTATGTCTTTGTTGAACCTGAACTTATCCAACTTAAACCCATTGCTACGTGTCCTACCCGGTGTGGTGTCATCTGCCATCCACGTATCCTAAGACATCCCATCCAATCTGCGCATGCGCTGGATTTGTTTACAAACAAAGGGTGGATGAATTGCGACACGGTACCATGTCTTTGTCGACTGCCTATCGCGATATGTTCCACCCGAGTTTTATTTTTTTGTCGTTTTAAAAGTAAATGTTGACGTATGTTTTGGATTTGAAAATTGCTTGAAATATGAAAGTTTCTTCCTGCACCCTTTGTCTGTCAGCAAATGAGGTAAATGAGGTATGTCGGTAAATGTAATAAATGAGATAACCTGCTCCCCTTGTATGTCGGTAAATGTGATAAGTGAGATAAGGTACACCCCATGTATGTCGGTATATGTGATAAATGAGGTAACCTGCACCCCTTGTATGTCGGTATATATGATAAACGAGATAACTTACACCCTTTGTATGTCGGTAAATGTGATAAATGAGATAACCTACACCCCTTGTATCTCGGTAAATGTGATTTATGAGATAACCTATACCCCTCGTATCTCGGTAAATATAATTAATGAGATACCCTACACCCATTGAATGTCGGTAAATGTGATAAATGAGATACCCTACACCCCATGTATGTCGGTAAATGTGATAAATGATGTACCCTACACCCCTTGTCTGTCGGTAAATGTGATAAATCCCAACACCCCTTGTATGTCGGTAAATGTGATGAATGAGGTAACTTTTTTTTTGTTTACATCTCAGCCTATAGCGCCGGTAGGCTTTCTTCAGGGGCCTGGTGGTCTGCCCAAGCCCGTCATGGCGCAGGCAATTTTTTTAGTGGCACTAGTTATGCTTAGCTCATGCTACCCCCTGGAACTCATTTTTTATTGCTTGTGCGGTTTCTTCTAGAATCCGGAATGATTGGTGGTCTTCTGGACAGCCTGTGAGTAGTCTTAATTAAGCCACTCGGCGGTGACTAAAAAATCCCAGGTGGTAGCTTGGGGATACGAATCGACATTGTCCATGGCGTGATGAATGCTGGCCCCGCACGCTAATCACTCAGCCACCGCCTATCCTTGTATGTCAGTAAATGTGAAAAATGAGGTACCCTAAACCCCTTGTATGTCGGTAAATGTGATAAATGAGGTAACCTGAAACATTGTATGTCAGTAAATGTGATACATGAGATAACCTACACCCCTTGTATGTCGGTAAATGTGATAAATGAGATAACCTAAACCCCTTGTATGTCGGTAAATGTGATAAATGAGATAACCTACACCCCTTGTATGTCGGTAAATGTGATAAATGAGATAACCTAAACCCCTTGCATGTCGATAAATGTGATGAGATAACCTGCACCCTTTGTATGTCGGTAAATGTGATAAATGAGATAACCTACACCCCTTGTATGTCGGTAAATGTGATAAATGAGATAACCTAAACCCCTTGTATGTCGGTAAATGTGATGAGATAACCTACACCCCTTGTATGTCGGTAAATGTGATAAATGAGATAACCTACACCCCTTGTATGTCGGTAAATGTGATAAATGAGTTAACCTACACCCCTTGTACGTCGGTAAATGTGATAAATGAAATAACCTACACCCCTTGTATGTCGGTAAATGTGATAAATGAGATAACCTGCACCCCTTGTATATCGGTAAATGTGATAAATGAGATAACCTACACTACTTGTATGTCGGTAAATGTGATAAATGAGATAACCTGCACCCTTGGGCCCACATGTCCTGGTAAATGTGATAAATGAGATAACCACACCCCTTTTGTATGTCGGTAAATGTAACGATAAATGAGACAATTTACACACCTTTTATGTGGGTAAATGTGATAATTGAGATAACCTACACCCCTTGTATATTCGGTAATGTGATAAAATGAGATAATCCTGCACCACTTGTATGTCGATATATGTGATAAATGAGATAACCTACACCCTTTGTATGTCGGTAAGTAAATGATAAATGACAACTCACACCCCTTTGTACAAAATGGTAGTAAATGAGATAACAGATAACCACCCCTTGTATGTCAAAAAAGTAAATGTGATAAATGAGATAACCTAATCACTTGTATGTCGGTAAATGTGATAAATGAGATAACCTACACCTCTTGTATGTCGGTAAATGTGATAAATGAGATAACCTACACCTTCTCTCTTACTGATGGTCATGTTTCTCAGATTCTCTCCATTTAATGGTGAGGCTATCTGGAATTATGAGGGTCCATGTCATTTTTGAATTCTGGCCATTTTCCCATAAAAGCTGCCATGTTGTCTTGCCGCCATCGCCTGGACCAACGACTTCATGATATCAATACTTTGCTGAAACATCGGGTTCCACGCATGCGCAGATCAGGATGGGATGTCTTAGGATACGTGGATATGCAGATGACACAACACTGGCTCACTTTATAATCAAAACCTTATTCCTTATGTTCTTCTTGTAACTAATTTATTTATGGACCAATATCTTTTATTCAGAAAGCTATTTAATCAGGAAGCGATAGCAGAGATTAATGATCACTATCGCTCATGTTTATTATAGAATAAGTGAAAATATTTCCTAGATATCGATGATAAAATATTAAAAGTTGAAAAATGTTTGTCAAAAATCTAAATCAACTTCTAAACAAAAGTTAAAATAGAAGGAACATAATTCCTTTTTCAAACTTTCAGAAATTGAATCAAAAGAGTAGACTCCTAAATAAAATTCCTAAAATAAGAAGTTAAGATAACATTTTTTTCTTTTACCATGTCCTACATATACCAAAAAGAAAGAGGAAAAAATAAAAGTATATTTATGAGCAAATACTGTTATATTACTTTTTTGAAATTATTACATGCAAAGAACGCCTAAAAATAGGTGTTTCTTGTAATTCTTATTTAAAAAAATAAGTAATTATTATAAATTTTTGTTGATCGGATGATCGGAAAGGGTGATCGGAACATCAGTACTTGAAAAATGATCGGATGATCGGAATCGGATCAGTTGCTCAAACTGATCAGATGATCGGGGATCAGAATCATAAAAAAGTGATCAATGCTTACCACTGATATATATATATATATATATATATATATATATATATATATATATATATATATATATATATATATATATATATATATATATGTTTATATATATATATACATATATATATATATATATATATACATATATGGCTACATATATATTTTTTTACATTGTTGCTCTGTTGCTTTCGGTAGGCATCTCTTCCAGGTGGGGGCCTGGATGGAGCCCGGCCCACAGTTTTCTCTTTCCAGGTGTGGGGCCTGATGTATTAATGCCCAGCCATATATGGCAGCAGGCGAGGTTTATAGTGGCAGCCATCTATATATCATTCATATATGCCCCTGAACCTGCTCCTGATATCGCTATGGACGCTTCCTAGAGTCCGGTTGATGGGGTGCTCTCAGACATATATGGGTGCCTTGCTTCACCTGGCGGTGACATGAAAAATCCGAGTAGCGTGAGGACTGAAACCCATCGTCGTCATCATCACGCGATATAATGGTCCAGCATATATATCACCCGGCTACTGGGTTTATCTGCTTTCTATATATATATATATATATATATATATATATATATATATATATATATATATATATATATATATATATATATATATATATATATATATATATATATATATATGGCTTTTTTTTTATGTCAAAGGAGGCAGCTCAAGGGCACACAAAAAGAAAAACATATAATTAAAAAGTTTGCCATTGTTCTAAAAAAGTATAAACCAAAAGAGGTGGTCAAGATCAGAGGCTCTGAAATATGGAGGAGGTGTCCTGATACTTCCTCTGAAAGAGTTCTGTCATAGGCAGGAGGAAATACAGATGAAGGAAGATTGTTCCAGAGCTTACCAACGTGAGGGATGAAAGAGGAAGATGCTGGTTAACTCTGCATAAGGCGGGGTTTGGACAGTATAGGGATGAGTATGAGTAGTAAGTCAGCAGTGCATGGGCTCATGGCGAGGGGGGGGAAGGCATGGAGTTAGCAAGTTCAGAAGAGCAGCTTCGCATGGAAATATCAGATAAAGATAGAGAGGCAACATTGCGGCGGAATTCTAAGAGGTAGAAGACTAATACAAATGAGGAGGAGAGTTGATGACGAAGAGCCTCAGCCTAACACTCGTCAACCAGAAGAGCTGTGTGAGGAGCCTCCCACACATGAGATGTACATTACTCCATACGAGGGCGGACACAGGCCCCTGTATAAATGGACAGCAACTGTGCAGGGAGAGAAGAACTGAGGAGACGGAGACAGGAACGCCCAGCCTCGAGTGGGAAAAAGCTGGGATTTAGGTAAGAGAGGAGATATGAAGTTTTGAGTTGAGATTTTGAGTTAAGGATGTGACTGAGGATGTTTAGGTAGTTGAGGAAGGTGATAGCTTATAAAAGGTCAAAAGAATAGGGATAGTTGTTTTGGAAGATTGTGTCGAGTGGATAGGGTGGAGAAACTGGTGTTTTTGAGGCGTTGAAGGACACCTCAGTGGTTCCTCTCTTGCCCCAATCGGAAATATTGGAAGAAAAGTGTCTGAGGCTAAGTTACTTCAGGCCTCCAGCCTTGAGTCGTTAAGTTCCTGTAGGGTGGGTCTTCTATTAAAAGAAGTTGAGAATGCAGAGTGGAATCATCGGCGATGGGAATGGACAGGGACAGTTCGTTTTTGGAAAGAAGATCATCAATGAACAACAGAAAGAGAGTGGGAGATAGGGACAGAACTGTGGGACACCACCGTTAATAGATTTAGGGAAGAACAGTGACTGTCTACCAGCGGCAAATAGAACGAACGGTCAGAAAGGAAACTGGAGATAAAGGTACAGAGAGAAGGATAGGAAACTGTAGGAGGGTAGTTTGGAAAGTAAAGTATTTGTGCCAGACCCTATCAAAAGCTTTCTTGATATGTCCAGCGTGGCACAGCAAAAGGTTTCAACCGAAACGGCTAAGAGAGGATGACCAAGTGGTCAGTTATTAGCATAGGCTAGATCACTCAGTAGAACGCCTCTTGCGGGAAACCCATACTGGCGACTCGTCAGGATAGAAGGCAAGTATCAGAGTGGAAAGGTGCTTTTTTGAATTCTTCCTGGTTGCGGGATTGATTCAAAAGCTTTAGATAGACAAGAAAGTAAAGGTATAGGACGGTAGTTTGAGGGATTGAATGCCTTTCCACCCTTCAGGCACAGGCTGTATGAAGGCATACTCTCCAGCAAAGAAGGAAAGGTAGATGTTGACAGGCAGAGGCGAAAGAGTTTGACCAGGCAGGGTGACATGCACGGGAGGCACAAGCTTTTAAGACAATAGGAGGCACTCCATCAGGTCCATAAGCCTTCTTGGAGGATTGGAGGCCAGAGATAAAAGGTCATAGAAAACATTTACTTGAAGAATCTTTAATAACAGGCATGGAAAGGAGTCAGAGGGGGGATGAGTAGGAGTGAATATGCCCAGAATCGTCCACAGAGTGGAGTTTTTTAGAAAAGTTTGAGTAGAAGAGTTCAGCCTTTAGAGATAGATGATGACGGCAGTAGTTGCTGCCAGGGACTGAGGAGTGGAGGGAAAGATGAAGAAGTGAAGGAGGAGATGTTTTGGCTAGATGCCAGAAGTCACGGGAAGAGAGCTTTTCTTTTAGAGCAAAGAAAGGTTTTGCACATTTTCTATTAATGAAAGAATTTCATGTTAATCGGAGAATAGATTTGGCATTTACTTCAGCAGAAACTGTAAAGTCTATAATTAGCATTAGCCTTTGCTCTGGTACCTTTGTGAGCTAATTTCCATTATTGATAAAATGAGAACAAGGTGATTGTCCATACTTTAGATGGAGGAGAGAAAATGAGGATCATGTCTCCTATCTAGGAGAGACAATCACTCTGTGATGCGTTGATACACAGAGGGCTTCTATCCTGAACCAATAATCATTCTTGCACGGGAATTGGAAAGTACATCCTTTTAGGGTTGTCCTAATTTTGAGTCAGTTAAAATGCCAGAAGCATCGCCTGGTGGGTCCGAGGGTGAGATGATAGACAGATGCAGAAATAAGATTGGTGATTTGGAGAGCCTTGTAACGGGAGGAGAATAGTTTGATAAAGCAGCAGCTCATATTGCTACAAAGGAAATATGAAGGGAGAGGAGGACTGCATGGAGATGAGAGAAGAGGATGAGGAGAGAGGAATGGTAGCGAAGAAGAGAGATGGAAATGATCGCAGGACCACATCAGAACAATCAACGAACCTACACCTGAACGTGAAGGTAAAATGATGTTTCCAAGCCCTGAAATAACAAAGAAAAGATAACTATAATGTCAGAATAGGCGGTGGGTGGATTAAGGCAAGGCAAGGTAAGAAAAGGAGGGAAGCAATGGGGAAAGAGGGGAGGTAGGGTGACAATGGAAGGGTCTTGGGAAGGGCCAGGAGGGAGAGGAGGTGGTGGGGAGATCTAATATCGATGCAAATGATCCCAGCCCTTGTGATGGTTTTCTCCATCTCTTTCTCTGTCTCATCTCTATCACAGCCCTCAAACCACTGTCCCGTCACTGTCAATCTCTCTCTCTCTCTCTCTCTCTCTCTCTCTGTTTTACTTTTTCTTTCTCCTCTCTTCTTCTTCTCTTCTCTTCTCTCTTCTTCTTCTTCTTCTCTCTTCCTCTTCTCCTCTTCTTCTTCTTCTCTCCATTTCCTTCTCTTCCTAACGCGTCCCTTCTTTTTCTTTCCCTTCGTATCCATTCTTGATTCATTCTTACACCGTTCCACACAACCCTACACCCTCACACCCACGCACACCCACACACGTCAGCCATCCAGCACCAACACCCACCCACCCACCCAGTCAGCCACCAGGTATATACAACAAGCTTTCCCTCCTGATGTATCGCCTCCTGCCGCCCAAGACGTACGCGGTGTAACGGCTCGTAAATTGGCAGGTCCTATTTCAGCGCGGCAGTGATGTATTAACACTTAACTCGCCCTATTTTTGTCCTGAGCAATGGCGCTCTGCATTCCCCATTATCTCTTGGAGGAAAACAGCCGCGGAGGAGGGAAGGAAGGAGGGAGGGAAGGAGAGAGATATAGGATGGTGAGGGAAGGGAAGGAGGGATTTTTTTTTTGGCCATCAATTGAGAGAGAGAGAGAGAGAGAGAGAGAGAGAGAGAGAGAGAGAGAGAGAGAGAGAGAGAGAGAGAGAGAGAGAGAGAGAGAGAGAGAGAGAGAGAGAGAGAGAGAGAGAGAGAGAGAGAGAGAGAGAGAGAGAGAGAGAGAGAGAGAGAGAGAGAGAGAGAGAGAGAGAGAGAGAGAGAGAGAGAGAGAGAGATGGTGTGGAAGAAGATGGTGAGGAAGGAAAGAGAGGTGGTGAGGGGAAGGAAGGAAGGAACACAAAGGAAAACAAACAACAGCAGACCGGATGGTCCTTACGAGGCTGTTTGTGACAAGCTACACTAACTATCTAATCAAAGATGGAAGATGAAGGACAGCAAAGGCGAAGGCTCCTCCCCACCCACCCATCCCTCCAGCCAAAGCTGGCAGGAAATGAAAAAGAACCATGCAGCATGGAAAAACTGCATGGAAAGAGGAAATAACTACCATTACTGCTACCACTAATCGGGGGATAAAAACGGACAAGGACACCAGTATTCGAAAGAACTCAACGTTATTACGACAATGAGTAATATCTTAGTTGCTGGTTGGATTCAAAATACTTGTCTAATCTATTCTTGAAGGCGGCATGAGGCCGTAACTGTTGTACTATCAACGATATCACAGGGTAGAGGATTCCAAACATTAACGACTCGATTGAAGAAGTATTTAGCTTCGTGCGACGAGAATCTTTTACCACTTATCTTGAAATTGTTATTTCTTCTTGTTCTATTTGATCTATCAATTGTAAAGTAATCTTCCGCATTAATATCACTGAATCCTTTAAACATTTTAAACACTTCTATTAGATCGCCTCGCATTCTTCGTTTTGATAGGCTGAATAAATTTACTTAAAAAGCCTTTATTCATAAGATACATTTCTGAACCTAGGAATCATTTTTGTTATTCTCTGTTGAACCCGTTCTAACTTTTCTACGTCTTTTCTGTAATAGTGAGACCAAAACTGTACATAGTACTCTAGATGGGGTCGAACCAGCGAATTATACAGTTTTAATATTACTTTTTCCGATTTATTATTAAAGACTCGTCTGTTTGCGGTTTTAACTACCTCTGAACAATGCTGACTGGGGTTTAAATTGCTGGATATAGTGCGTCCAAGATCCTTTTCTTACTGCCGTCCTATATCAGTAGGGCATGGTCCAGCTAACTAGGACTCTTGAACTCCAGCTATTGTCTCATAAAGAGATCCTCTGTCTGCAGTCCAATCCACCACTGCTGCTGCCCAGAGACTTCACCGTGACCCTGACACGGGAGACGGATCAGGTATTACACCTGTCCAAGGGTGACCTGAGACTATGCAGGGCAGGGGCGTCTTGTCCGCTGAGGTGAAACACATCGCCCGCATACCGGGTGGAGGAGGAGGAGGAGGAGGAGGAGGGTGAAGAAGAGAGGATGGGAGATTAATAGTGCCGAAGGAGGAGGAATGTAAGGAAGAGGAGGAGAAGGAAAAGAGGTAGGACTAGGAAGGAGGTACTGATTGGCTAGGTGTGCTTTCTCTCTCTCTCTCTCTCTCGTTCAATCTCTCCATTCACGTCTCAGCTTTCATTTCTTCCTCTTTCCTTTTATTTCCATTCCTTGATTTACTCTTTCATCTCTCTCCTGCGACGCCTCTCATTTCTTTCCATTTTCCTTCGTTATTTTTATTCTCTCCTTTCTCTTCTTTCCTTTTTTTTCTCTGCTTCCTTCTTCCTGTTATTTTTTCGTCTTCATTTGATTTATTTTTGTCTTCGCTTAATATTCTTCTTGCCATTCTTATTTTTTCCTTGAGCAGCTTTTGATATTCCCTTCTTTTCCTTCCTTTTCCTTTTGTTATAGACTTCCTACTTTTCTTCCCCTTTTCTCCTTTTCCTTTTATCTTTATTTCTTTTATGCTCTTTTCCCTGTTTATTTTTGCCTGCTCTCCCTCCCTTTCCTTCTTTTCCTTTGCTAATTGTCCCTTCCCTTCTCTTCCCTTCTCTTCCTAACGTATCCCTTCCTTATCTTACCTTCCGTATCCTTTTTTTTATCCATTTTCTTCCCTTCCTCCTCCGTTCTCTTCCCTTTCCTTTCTCTTCCCAGCATATTCCTTCCTCTTCATTATTTTCCCATTATTTTCCATCCATTCTCTTCCCTTCCCTTTCCATTTCTCCCTCACAACCCTCCCCCCCCAACACACACACACATACACACACACGCATACACACACACACTCGCCTCACCCCGTCTCTTCCCCTAACCAAGGATAGATAAGAATCGAAGCCTCGCCTTGCCAATTTCCATACAGAGGAAGTCGCTGTCACTCCCAGTCAGCGAGGGATAAGGAAATTCCCGCCGGGCCTTCCTTCCTGCGTGTTGTTGGGAGACCAGATTAATTTCTTGGCTTTTCGGTAGGATAAATAAAAAAAAAAAGAGAAATTAGCAGCAGTTCTTGTGTGTCGGAGGAAATGTTTGTGTGCTTAGGGGAGGGAGGGGGAGGGGATGTGTGTGTGTGGGGAGGGGAGGGGGAGGTGTGTGTGTGTGTGATGTGTGTGTGTGTGCTTGCATGCGTTAACCTTTCATCACGCATCTGAAGGGGACACACACACACACTCACACACACACACACACACACACACACACACACACACACACACACACACACACACACACACACACACACACACACACACACACACACACACACACACACACATACACACACCACGAGGAAAATAACAACCCCTGATAGTCGTTTGAAAGGCCCCAAGTTTGAGGGCGCCAGTGGACCCGTCAAACTCCTTGGTGTGAGACGGTGCCAGAAACAGGTTCACGGCCGGAGTTTAAGTGTTTGAAAGCTTTCCTCTGTTGACACCTCAGGACAAGAAGCGCCCTCCTGAGGCTAAAGAAGAAAGGGCTGAAGGAGAGTGGGTGGAGGAGGAAGGGCTGTCGCTGTTAGGGGATGCATGATGTGTTGTTCTTGTCGTGCGATTTTGCCTTTGTTATTCATTTTCGATACTTTTTTAATTTATTTTTTTGCTGTAAAGAAGGAGCTCAAGGGCAACAAATACGAGAGAAAAAGTTCGCTTATCACTGCGTTGTTGTTGTTGTTGTTGTTGTTGTTGTTGTTGTTGTTGTTGGTAGCGTTGTTTATCCTTCGTTTTTTTTTTTTTTTTTTTTTAAAGCAGAGGAGTCGGTTCAAAGGCATAAAAAAAGAAACATGTGAAAAAAAGCCCCCTACTCTCTTTTATTAATATATTGTCATTGTTGATGTTATAGAACTGATTGTGGGTGATATTGTCGTGGGTATTGCAGTTAGTATTGTTAGTGATATTACAGGTGGTATTCTTCGTATTGTAGGAGGTTGTATGTATGGTATTGACGTACGTACCATGCATATCTTCCCATCACGAAATGGAATGCTCAGAACGCATTGCATCGCTGAGTCTCACATTCTTAGGAAGACTCCAGGGGAACACACAAACACGGGTTGAGGAGTGAGTGCTGCTTCCGGTATTGTAGGTGGTCACAAGTGTGTATAGTATCGATTCATCATGCATATCTTCCTATCACGGAGGCGAGTGTACTGAGTTAGCACGCATTGGATTGCTGAGTCACACGTTCTTGGGAAGACTCCAGGGGAACACACGAACACGGGTTGAGGAGTGAGTGCTGCTTCCGGTTTGTTGGTGGTTACACGTGTGGTATGGACTCATCATGCATATCTTCCTATCACGAAGGCGAGTGTACTGAGTTAGCACGCATTGGATTGCTGAGTCACACGTTCTTGGGAAGACTCCAGGGGAACACACGAACATGGGTTGAGGAGTGAGTCAGCAGCTTCCGGTATTGTAGGTACAAGTGTGTATAGTATCGATTCATCATGCATATCTTCCTATCACGGAGGCGAGTGTACTGAGTTAGCACGCATTGGATTGCTGAGTCACACGTTCTTGGGAAGACTCTAGTGCAGGGGAACACACAAGCACGGGTTGATGAGTCAGCAGCTTCCGTGATATAGTTGAGTCAGCCCGTCGAGGCCCCGCCACATACGTCATCCCTGGAATATACTCACGCGACGGGGAGGCGTTTCTTGAAATTCACGCTCGGAACCGGAAGGAAAATGTGATGCAGCTACTCTAATCAGCCGAGCATTGGAAGCAAGTTAGTGCAGAGAGGGGGGGGAGGGGTTGGAGTTTTGGGAGGGAGTGGGGGTTGTGCAGTGGTATAGGCCCTAGGCAGACTCCGAAGCGTTCCTGATTGGCCAATTCTTTCCCTGTGAGGCGGTGACTACACCAATCACCGCGCGGCTGTTCATTAGTCGCCTCCTGCCTGCCAGACTTTGTTGTGAAGCCGCCTGCCCTGGGAATAGGCGAAACTCCGTTAATTCATGTGATTTTACTTCATTAGCGAGGTAATGGGAGAGCCTCATAGTGCTCCCCCGCGTCCCTGTAACGTGGGGGAAGGGGAGGATCCTGGCCCCAGAAGCAAGGTCCCCAGAAGAAGAAAGGTCTTTCAGAGGCGCCCCCACGCATGACCCTCGCACTAAGCTTATTCAGAGTTCGGGAGTACTGGTGGGCCGGTGGGGAGTTGGGGAGGGGTCTGAGAGGGTTCGGAGAGGCAGCAGTCATTTCAATCTATTGCGTCGATTGCTGCGCCTTTTCTTCCCGCTGAATGACGAACCTTTCACCTCATTGAGAGTGAATTTCCAAGGCTTCGCCGCGCTGCCCAATAGCCGCTCCTCCTATACGTTAGCCGCAGGAAAGCGCTGCAATAGAGTGCACTTTCTGGCGGCACACGGGGAAGGAGAGGCCGGCTTTTTGTGGGTCCTCCTGTGTGTGTGTGTGAGAGAGAGAGAGAGAGAGAGAGAGAGAGAGAGAGAGAGAGAGAGAGAGAGAGAGAGAGAGAGAGAGAGAGAGAGAGAGAGAGAGAGAGAGAGAGAGAGAGCGAGAGAGAGAGAGAGAGAGGGAGAGAAGAGAGAGAGAGAGAGAGAGAGAGAGAGAGAGAGAGAGAGAGAGAGAGAGAGAGAGAGAGAGAGAGAGAGAGAGAGAGAGAGAGAGAGAGAGAGAGAGAGAGAGAGAGAGAGAGAGAGAGAGAGAGAGAGAGAGAGAGAGAGAGAGAGAGAGAGACTGACCGACTGACTGACTGACACACACACACACACACACACACACACACACACACACACACACACAGAATGAAATGAAATGGGGGAAGAATCAACATGCAGCTTTGATTGTGCGTGAATACGTGTACTCATGCTGATGATTGTGTGTATGTGTGTGTGTGTGTGTGTTTGTGTGAGTGTGTGTGTGAGTGTGTGTCTGTGCGAACGTGGGCACCTGGGCGTAAGATCGGTGTGCATGCGAGGGAGGTTAGAGTGTGGATGTGACACGCACGGCTGAAACGGCGGCTCCTCTTACTGCCGCTGTTTGTTTTTGCTGCGCCTGTTCAAACGTCGGCCTTATGAAGAATGAATATTGCACGAGGACTTGTGGCTGCCTGGAGAAGCAAATGTAGCGTGCGGGAGGAGGAGGAGGGGGAGGCCAGTGACGCGGAGATGGACCAGGAAGAGTTAGGCAGAGGAGGAGAGCAATGTTTTTCCTCGTGATATGCTGTTTGTGTATAGAATTAACTGACTGCATGAGGTATAGCAAATTTAATGTAGCATGCGAGGAGGCCAGTGACGCGGAGATGGAAAAGGAAGAGCTAGGCAGAGGAGGATAGCCAATTTTTTTACTCCTTATATGTTGTTTGTGTATAGAATTAACTGACTGCATGAGGTATAGCAAATTTAATGTAGCTTGCGAGGAGGCCAGTGACGCGGAGATGGACCAGGAAGAGTTAGGCAGAGGAGGAGAGCAATGTTTTTCCTCCTGATATGCTGTTTGTGTGTAGAATTAACTGACTGCATGAGGTATAGCAAATTTAATGTAGCTTGCGAGAAGGCCAGTGACCCGGAGATGGAGCATGGCAGAGTTAGGCAGAGGAGGAGAGCAAATGTTTTTCCTCGTGATATGTTGTTTGTATGATTAATTGGAGTTGCATGGATTATAGCAAGGCCAAGAGATAGCAAGTTCAGTGTAGCGTGCGTGAGGCCAGAGACGTAGAGATGGAGATGGAGATAGAGGAAAAGAGTTAGAGGAGGAGAGCTAATGTTTCTTTTGATATGTTGTTTGTGTGTACGATTAACTGTGGCTGGGTGGAGTAGGAATTTTAATGTGTGTACGAGACCAGGGACGTGGAGATGGAGAGAGAGGAAGAGAGTTAGAGGAGGTGAGTTAATGTTTCTATTGATATGTTGTTTGTGTGTACTCTTAACAGTGGCTGATTCTTTTTTACAGCTAAGGATACTGTTGTAGGGCGTAAAGAAAAAAAAAAAAAAAGCCCGTTACTTACTGCTCCTGAATAGAGGTCAAAGGAGTGGCCAAAAAGAGAGGTCAATTTCGGGGTTTAGG
This sequence comes from Eriocheir sinensis, assembly GCF_024679095.1. Taxonomy (NCBI): domain Eukaryota; kingdom Metazoa; phylum Arthropoda; class Malacostraca; order Decapoda; family Varunidae; genus Eriocheir; species Eriocheir sinensis. The sequence continues at coordinate 3,230,293 of NC_066511.1, read as the reverse complement.
AATCTGAATGTAGTGTGCTCATCGGCGGTGTCAGGGAGATATACTATGAACTGTATTCTCAGACGCTTTCGACTCACACAACAACTCTTTTCAAAGGCCACAAAGGAGATTCATCGGGTTCTCATGAGTGTTTTTTTAGTTCATAGTCAGAGGCTTTGCCAGACTACCTCTCCAGGGCTAGAAACCTACACGTGGAAACGCCCGCAACCTCTATATACGAAAGCCTTGTCAAATGTGAATGTTTAGATGGCGAAATGTTTAAGAATATGACCCTTAAGGACAAGATAGGGAAATAAAACGATGGCTGATAAAAGAGGAAGGATCATTGCATAATATTAACCATGTGCGAAGTGGTCATAATATTTATCAACGCATTTGTGATCAGTTTATGCATCATCTATTTTGGGGGGGTTTATATCATGACAAAAATTTGGCCCGTCGTAAATGTTCATCATTGTGGCTTACATCTATATAGTTTTAAGGTCTAGGAGAGATGGGAGCAAGTGTTTTTCTGAAGGTGAGACTTGTGTAGGGGGGATGGAGGTAGGGGTATGTGTTTGTTTACCCTGGCAAAGAGACGTATCCGGAAAGGTAGGAGAAGGGAGGCTGAGAGAAGGTAAACTCTTTCCAAAGGGAGGATGTCAAGTGGAAAACTACTTATGTTGGGGAACTGAGGCGTAGCGGGTGAGATAGTGCAGTAAATATTAGTATAGCAGATAGTAGTATAGTATTTTTTTTTTTTACAACAAAGGAGACAGCTGAAGGGCACAAAAAAAGGAAACAATAATAAAAAAGCCCGCTACTTAATGCTCCTACAAAAAAGAATCAAAAGAGGTGGCCGAAAGAGAGGTCAGTTTCGGGAGGAGAGGTGTCCTAACAGTAGACAGCAGATATAATATAGCGTAGATAGATATAGTATAGATATAATAGATGGTGAGGGGCGTGAAGGTTAGGTTAGATTTGTTGAGTCTGATTTGCTTACGATAAATACATGTGATATGCTTCGAGCTGCGCCGTTGTTGTCACTGATGAAGATGAAAAGTAATTATTTCCCCTCTGTACCTAAGCTTGAGTGGTGTGTGTGTGTGTGTGTGTGTGTGTGTGTGTGTGTGTGTGTGTGTGTTTGTGCGGAGGCTCGTGGCGGCGGCTGAGGTGCTCCACAGGCAATCTTTTCTGGTCTCGCGGGTAAATTCTCTTTGAGGCGGTGTGGGTAAACGCAGGCAGAATGAGGGACGAGGAGCTACTTGAGTGCCGAGGCTGGAGTGGTGGAGGAGCCTGTCGCTGCAGTGTCAACAAGAGGCGAGGCGAGGCGGCATGACACACTTCATTACCCGCGCCCCGCCTCGCTGTGTGCTGGGGCGCCTCGGAAGGGATGAGGTGCTGACAGGGGTGTGTTAGGTAGCGGAGGAATAGTGTTTTGATTAATGTTGACTCGTTTATTAGGTAAGGTAGCATGGTACGAGTGAATATGCTCTGCGTCGGACGTCTCATGAGGGTTGTGTTGGTTGATTACCGTTGTATCGTTTATATAGGTAGGTAAGGCAGCATGATACAAGTGGATATGCTGTACGTTTGGGGAGTCTCGTGAAGGGATTGTGTTGCGAATTGTAGGGTGACGCGTTGACCGAGGTACGAGTTGACTTGGTGACGAGTTGACCGAGGTACGAGTTGACTTGGTGACGAGTTGATTTGACACCTTGCTTACAGGGGGTGTGGTAGCTAGCCTAGGAAGAGTATGTTTTGATTAATGCCGAATCGTTTTTTTTTTTTTCACAGCAGAGGAGACGGTGCAAGGGCGTAAAAAAAAAAAGAAAAGAAAAAAAAGCCCGCTACTTACTGCTCCTAAACAGAGTAGAGTGACCAAAAAGAGAAATCAGTTTCGGGAGGAGAGGTATAGGTATAAGGTAGCAAGATAGGGGTAAATAAGCTGTGTGTTGGGAAGCTTCATGAGGGATTGTGTTACTTAGACGGGTGTGCTGGCAGAGGAATATCATGTTCTAATTATTGCTGGATCGTTTATTAGGTAAGGTACGCATCAGTTCATCAATATCAGTACTTTTTCTTCTTCCTCTTTTACTTCATCATCATCATCTTCATTATCATCTTTTTGTCGTTGTTGTTAGGGGTAGGTGGAGGATAGGTCAGGGGGTTAGTTTTGGTTAGATTCAGTTGTTAAGTCAGATTAGAGAGATGGAAAGAAGGAAAGGAAGGAAGGAAGGAAGGAAGGAAGGAAGGAAGGAAAGAAAGAAAGAAAGAAAGAAAGAAAGAAAGAAAGAAAGAAAGAAAGAAAGAAAGAAAGAAAGAAAAAGAAAGAAAGAAGGAAGGAAGGAAGGAATCTCCATATCCCCACAGATGTGTTCAGGGATACGGAGCAAAGGGCGGGAACGGGAACGGGAATGAGAATGAGGTGTCGTAGGCCTTCCTTATCTTCACATGGAAACCGCCACCAATATCCGGGGCCCCGTCTACATCTCACTCCGGCCACGTCTTTTCATGCCTTCCTCCAAACGAAAAAAGGCCCAGTTATCTCCCTCGCCTGTTGGTTTGTATTGGCGGACGAGACCGGATGAGACCATGGCCCATATTATTAAACGTATCCTGCTCCTAGTACGGCTGCTTCTAAAGGCCACAGAGCAGATTAACCGGGTTTTCATGAGTGATTTTTCCCGTTCATGGGTAGGCGGTGGCTGATTGGTTAGCGTGCGGGCCTGGCATTCACGGCGCCATGGACAACATCGGTTCGAATCCCCACTCTACCACCTGGGATTTTTCAGTCACCGCCGAGTGGCCTAAGACTACCCACATGATGTCCTGAAGACCAACCATCAACCCGGACTCTAGAAGAAACCGTCCAAGTGAATCAAGAATGAGTTCGGGGTGCAGCATGAACCTAGCATAACTGGCGCCACTATAAAAAAAAATTGCCTGCGCCATGAAGGGCTTGGGCCGACCACCATCCAGGCCCCAGAAGAAAGCCTACCAGCGCTACAGGCCGAGATGTAAAAAAAAAAAAAAAAACAGTCGGGTAAAACTGGCAAGACACCTCTCCACCCGAAATTGACCTCTTCCGACCTCTCGTTCTTTTGTTTGGAGTAGCGTCTAGCTGGTTGTTTTGAATGTTGGTTTCGCTTTTTGCCCCGGAGCTGCCTCCCTTGCTATAAAAACAAAAACAAAACCCTAGGATCACAAATCAGTCCATGAAAATCCCAGCAACTTCTACGAGAGGGTTTTCAAACAGGCGAACTGAGGTGAGAAGATTAATCAGATTTTCACTAGTAATTTATCCCGGTCAATGTGCAGATGTTGGGTAAAACTATCGCTATGATCACAAAACAGCCCATGAAAATCCCAGTAACTTCTACGAGAGGGTTTTCAAACAGGCGAACTGAGGTGAGAAGATTAATCGGATTTTCATGAGTGATTTATCCCTTTCAAGGTGCAGATGTCGGGTAAAACTATCGCTAGGATCACAAACAGCCCGTGACAACGACAACCCCAGCAACTTCTACGAGAGGGTTTTCAAGCAGGCTAACTGAGGTGCCGATACCAAGGTTTATGAATGCGAGGTCATGCACCGACACCACAAGGAGGAGACTGGGCCCGTATCCTCAAACCTTCGGCGCCCAAGTACATACACATTATTGACAAGGCTTTCGTAGACGTTTCGGGCATTTCCAGGGGTAGTTTATCCCATTGGATGCGGATTTCCTACAAGAAGACATCACCAAGCTACAGGAATGAATAAAATGGTTTGATTGTTGATTTCTCTCAAGATGCATGACCTCACAGTGAAGAAAAATGTGAGGTCATGCATCTTGGGAGGGGAAATCCAGCATACCAATACCACATGGGAAATACTCCACGACCCACCACAGAGGCACAGAAAGACCTGGGAGCATATGTTACCAGGCTACCAGTGAAGGCGAAATCCGTGCCAATCGCAGCGGACGGGTTAATGGCCCTGGTGGTAGTGTGACCCTTCCTCTGTACCATGAATGTGAAAAAGCCCTCTTATTAACCCGATTTATCTCCTTTTCGGCCTTTGCAAATAAGTGACATGAGAGGTGGAAGCGTCTGAGAATACCTGCCCTGGAGTCCACTAATCACAAGTCATGGTCCCTTACATCAATTAGGGGGAAATTTGACCGTTCGAGCTGTAGTGGCCATGATGGGAAAGGAGATGGTAGTGGTGATGGCGGTGGTGGTGGTGAGAGGGAGGAGATGAATCATGGGACGGAGGAAGTGGATGCTGAGGATAATGGTGGAGTGCAAGGAAGATATAATAAAAGGCAGTGCGTCTTCTCCCTTAATTTACGTCTCCGCGGCATGACAGTTTTATGATTTTCCTTTGCCTTCCCACTTTCTTTCTCTTTCTTCTTCTCTACCTCAGTTTCTCTCTCTTCAGCACCACAGTTTCTTTTTTCTTTTCCGCCACAGTTTCTTTTCCTCTTTTCCACCTCAGTTTCTTTTTCTTCTCCGCCAGCTTCTTTTCCTCTTTTCCACCTCAGTTTCTTTTTCTTCTCCGCCAGCTTCTTTTCCTCTTTTCCACCTCAGTTTCTTTTTCTTCTCCGCCACAGATTCTTTTCCTCTTTTCCACCTCAGTTTCTTTTTCTTCTCCGCCAGCTTCTTTTCCTCGTTTCCACCTGTTTCTTTTCTTTTTCTTCTTCTCCACCACAGTTTCTTTTTCCTCCCAACCACAGTTTTATGATTTGCCTTGCCTTTCCACACTTTTTTCTTTTTCTTCTTTGTATTATTTGCCTCTCAGCATCATTCGTCTGTGTTTTTATCCGTGTGTGTTTGTTGGTATGTCTGTGTGCATGTCTAGCTGTCCGTATTTTTGTCATTATGTGTAGCTGTCTTGTTTTTCGCTTGCTTGTCAGTCTCTTCTCTGTCTCTCTCTTTGTGTGTGTGTGTGTGTGTGTGTGTGTGTGTATGTGTATGTGTGTGTCTGTCTCACTCTCATTCTTTCATTCCTTCTTTCTTTCTTTCTGTTTCTCCCTCTCTCCCTTCCTCCTTCCCTCTCCTTCACCCTCCCTCCCTCCCCTTCCCTCCCACCCTCTCAATCCTACATCGCCATCACCATCACCAGCATCACCACATCATACACCATAGCCAGACCCACCCAATAACCAGGAAGTATAAGCAGCCAGCCAACCAGCCACCAGGGCCCCGCGTCTCACCTCCTCCGGCTCAATGCTCGGCTGAGGTTTAATATCCCGTGTTTGTAAGAGCCCCTGCCACGCCGCCCCATATTTGCACCCGGGCTTCATTCCTTTGGCGCGGGAGGCACAGAGCTTAGAAAGGAACGGGCGAAAAAAGACCTTTCAAATCTGACGTAATGAGAGCGAGCGAGAGCGGTGAGGGAGTGAGTGAGGGAGGGAGAGTGTGAGGGAGAGAGTGAGAAGGAGGAGAGGGAGAGTGAGGGAGGGAGAGGGATGGAGAGAGGGATGGAGAGAGTGAGGGAGAGAGTGAGGGACAGAGAGAGAGAGAGAGAGAGAGAGAGAGAGAGAGAGAGAGAGAGAGAGAGAGAGAGAGAGAGAGAGAGAGAGAGAGAGAGAGAGAGAGAGAGAGAGAGAGAGAGAGAGAGAGAGAGAGAGAGAGAGAGAGAGAGAGAGAGAGAGAGAGAGAGAGAGAGAGAGAGAGAGAGAGAGAGAGAGAGAGAGAGAGAGAGAGAGAGAGAGAGAGAGAGAGAGAGAGAGAGAGAGAGAGAGAGAGAGAGAGAGAGAGATACCCTACACTTGTATACCTTTATCTAAGGGACTGTGAGTTTAAAGACGGCGAGTTGGAGTTGTTTTCTTTTTCTCAAATCTAAACGCTTCACTGGGCAAGGCAGAGCGAGGTTTATGTGAACTAACTCTGGTCTTAGAATGGTCTTTTGGGCTGAAACGGGGTCTTGAGAGGAACCTTTGGGCTGGAACGGGGTCTTAAGGGGAACTCTGGGCTATAATTGGTCTTCAGGTGAGGTTTGTTGGCTAGAACGTGGTCTTTATGGGGAGCTTCGGGCTGGAACTGGGCCTTAAGAGGGACCTATGGGCTGGAGCGGGACCTGAAGAGGGACTTTTGGGCTGGAACAGGTGAAGGGAATGAATGAAGAAAAGAGGTAGGGGAGGAGGAGGAGGAGGAGGAGGAGGAGGAGGAGGAGGAGGAGGAGGAGGAGGAGGAGGGGGAGGAAGAGGAGGATGGGGTGGTGGTGGTGGTGGTGGTTTAATGTGATCGAGAATGTTTTACTCTTTTTACTTTTGATGTATCTTATTGGTGTAATGATTTATATGTGATGAGTTACGGTGTTTCGCCCGCCTCTTGTATCGATCAGCCACGGGAGAGGTGGGTGTGAGGTGGAATCAATTGTTTTCACTTAGTATTTATTTACTTATTTATTTATGAATTTATTATTTATTAATGCTTTTCTCTCTTTCCACAGGTAAGCTACGGTGAGGGGGCTGGTGACGGCGCCGGCAGGTTAGTGTTTCTTGTTGTTGTGGCTCAGATTTTGGTGGTAAGTCCTTCCCTGAGGTGTGGCGGGCGCACCGGGGGGGTATGGGGGGTTGGTCGTGCAGCGCCTGGCCGGTGTGGTTGGGACGTGTGGCGCTGTGTGCCGGGAACAGACTGATGGCCAGTGTCAGGTGGTCAGTCACATGAATGGCTCTGTGATGAGGAAATTATTGTAGTAATCACAAATTAATAACTACATCCATATAGTTAATAACTACAAAATGGTCTATAAATATTTATTGCACATTAAATCATTTACTGCAGAGTTGTTGCAAATTGCTTCCGTGCTGTCCATCACTCTGACTGGTGACCACAAGGGAGGGGGGCGGGGGGTGCGAAGGGCAGCGACCGTTCACCAGGTTTAGTACAATATTTCTATTACTATTGCCTTTAATTATTATGTAGTACCATTATATTACTCCTGCTGTTACTCTAGCTTTCGTCTGTTACTTTTAGTTGGTTGTCTATTACTACAATTATTACTTTTTTGTATTATTTATCTGTTTTGAAAAGGACGGGACCTCTCGGTTGTGTGTGTGTTTGTGTGTGTGTGTGTGTGTGTGTGTGTGTGTGTGTGTGTGTGTGTGTGGATTAAGGTTGATCGACACCAATGAAAAGACGAGCCAAGAGCAAAAGCACAGCCGTCTGATTTAGTCGTCCAGTGGGAGCCTGTAGTACATTAGTAGTGACGTGATCGGCGTCTGTCCCCGGTTGTTGGCCGCGCGGAGCCACAAGGCAGCGCCCGCCGCCCCATGTTGTTGACTTGCCCGCCACGCGTGGGCCGTCGGCTTACCAATCACCCCGTTAGTGTGCGGCGGCCTGCATGCTGATGGCCGGAGCCGCGACTCCGGTGCTGCTGACGGAATATAAAACACACACACACACACACACACACACACACACACACACACACACACACACACACACACACACACACACACACACACACACACACACACACACACACACACACACACACACACACACACACACACGCAAATTAGCAATAACTCCTTCGGGAATACATAATTTTCAGTAGTCAGGAACTGAAGGGTTATACTGCACGAATGCGATGAATACAAGAAACAGAACCTCAAATATTGTAAAACATTCACGTTACATGGGAGATATATAAAGGTAAAAAATACCTTTTTCAGTAACATTCGACAAAACATGTTTTTCGCATTGAATACACCCATGGAAGGACTTTCTGTCTTTGATGTGCAGGGGACGCGTCCCCCTCTGGCCCAGCGCCCCGTCTCCACCCAGAGATAAGGGATATGAAGAGATACTGCATGGATATATCCATGTGATTTTTCGCTCGCTCACACCGTAAATATTTAAAGGTAGATGAAGGGTTGAAAAAGGGTATTGAAAGTGTCCTCAGTCAGAATTTAAAAGACATCCCTCTCCACCTCCTCACTCCACTACCAACGTACCAAGTAATACCTCTCCTCGTCTTCTCCACACCCCAACTCCCTCCCTACTCCACCACCATTTCACTGTAACCTAACCACACCACCATACCCTTATTTTCCTTCCTTCTTTCCCCCCTTCCCCCCCTCCACCTCTTCTTCACCCCACTACCCCTGCAAGTGATACCTCTCTCCTCGTCTCCACCACATACCTCAACTTCCTCCCCACTCCACCACCGCTCCACTTACCACACCACCATGTTCTTTTCCTTCCTATTTCCCCTCTCCCTCTCCTTCTCCACCTTTTCTTCCCTTCACTACTCTTCGAGTACAGTAACCTCTCCTCATCCTCCCAGTGCGTCGCTCCCTTCCCGCCCCTCGCCTGGCGCATCACTGAGCCTTACCGTGAACACATATTTTCATTCCCTCTCTTCCGGCCGCTATTCAAGCCAGGAATTCTATCAGTGTTTCATTAGCAATATCACTCGCTCGAGGGCGCCAGGAAATAAGTCAACGGGAAAATACTCCAAGTCCCTGATTTGTTTCACGAGTTGGCTGGGAAATATCTGGCGTGTCGGCCCGGGGGAAACAGCTCGCCCTGAAAATGAGAAAGGCAGCCGCTGGAATGAAGACGAGACTACACAGCGCGTCCCCAGAAACTGCCCTTCTTTGCCCTCCTCACTCCCTGGTGCTGATGGTGGTGGTGTGCGGCCTACTTCTACCCGACCCAGCCCCGCACTCTCTGGGGCCATATTCTTAAACATTTCGGAGCCCAAACACACATATTTGACAAGCATTTGTGGGAGTTTTTGGCATTTGCAGAGGTAGTTTTTTTATCATTCTTTTGCGCCATGAACCTACAGGGACACTCATTAGAACGCGATTCATCTCCTTTTCGGCCTTTAAAAATAGTTGATGTGAGAGGTACGTGGAAGCGTCTAAGAGAACTGATCTCTGTCCCTGGTGGTGGTGGTGATGGTGGTGACGGAGGGGAAGTGTAGGGACTCAGACGGGAAGACGTAGACTATATAGCAATCGCCACCCACAGCCTTCCATTCCTAACCCACCTATCACTGCCTGTTCTTGGTGGTGTTGGTGGTGACGGAGAGGAACGAAGAGTAAGGGTAGGGTCTAGGGGGGGAGTAGAGTGGTAGAGGACAGGCGTATATTTATAGGGAGCGAAGGAGCAGGTATACCCGGCCTCTCACAGGTGTGTTCCCACGTCTCCCGAAACGATTAAGGTGCAGTGAGGCCGATTGATTGTCTCTCGTGTGTTATTGATGTGGCTGGTTTGGGGGGGTGTTTGGGTGTGTTGTGTGATGCTGTTTTTTTCGTGTTGTTTTTGTGTTGCTTTTGTGTTACTTTTCTGTTGCTCTGTTTTGATGATGTGGGTGTTGCTGTTGTTGTTGTTGCTGTTGCTGCTTTTATTGATGATGATGTTCTAGTTTTGTGATGTGTGATTGTTTGCTTTGTTTTGTTTTGATGATGTAGTGGTTTTTTCTTTTGTTGTTAATGTTTTTTTTTTACGGTAAACGAAGCAGCTCAATGTAAAAAAAAGAAAAAAAGAAACCCAGCCTGCTAATCACTGCTCCTATGAAGAAAGTAGAGCTGTTGTTGTTGTTGTTGGTGGTGGTGGTATTGGTTGATGTCGTTATGGTTGTTGTTTGTACGTGAGTCTATTGGGTGGGAGGGTATTCAAGAGGAGGAGAACAGGGGTAAAGTGCACCTCCGCATCTAATCTATATCAGTGAATAATACACGCGACGTTCTCTGCTGGGGGGAGTTTGCTAGTGCTTTATTTACGTACGTTCTTAAAACATGGTTTGCGCGCTCTGCATCCATTAATTCACGCCCATTAATTATTTCTTCGAGTAGGATTCAGAGCCACCTTCCCCTCACCTTGTTTTTGGTCCGAGTGTTTGAAGTAAGACAAAATTAATATCCTCATTGATTCGTTTTCTATTATGTATGAACGTTTTCCTTTGTGTTTTCGTGCAGCAAACTCAAGAACATGTTTAAAAATTGCTATATTCTGTGTTCGATGCTTCTTTGTTCCATGTTTTCTTCTGTTTATATGATCACGTTTTCTCATTCTTGCTTAAACATCAAAGAATTCAAACATTGTCATATATTTCCGAGCGATGTAAGATACTGTCGGCCACTCCTGCATAATGTCCCAGTTTGGTGTTTGTGTGGGTAAAATTACGGCTCGTATCTTCTTACGTGTATCTACTTAGTAATTCAGTTAGATATACTGTCGCCTCCCGAGGGCTTGACGGACAGGTGTTGAGTGTTTGGACTTTGGAAGGGCGGTAGGGGCAGGGACGGTAGAGGCAAGGGCAGCAAAAGAAAGGGCGGGAGAGGCAAGGGCGGCAGGAGAAGGAGTGACAGGGGCAGGGGAGACGGGGGGAAGGAGAAGGGACATGGGCTGCAGGAGCGACGGGAACAATGAAAGGGACACATAGACGGTGGTAGTGGCCGTGTGAGCCGTTGAAGGATAAAACGCGGAGTAATAAACGTGTCTTGGCAAAAATACACAGTGCTACTAGAGGCCTCGCATGCTTGGAGGTACTCGCGACGGGGATGACGGTGCGCCGCCCTCCTTCCCCGGGTACCATTGCGCCTCAGGTCCATCACCATCCCATCAACACTTCGCACAGCACATGCCCTGCCACGAAAATTGTTGCCGTGTTTGAGCGTGTTTTATTCCGGTAGTTTTGGCGGTGTGTTACGAGACAAATACACACACCGGTTTGAAGAAAAGTGATCTTGCGTTAGTGCCTCCACGGGCGTATATACAGCCTCGTGTTGTGTCGCACTTCGCGTAAATAAGGAGGGGTGGAAATAACGGGTCGTGAGAGGGTGTGCCACGGTGGAGGTCGAGGTAGTTGTACTCATGAATACAAGTCTTCTTTTCCCTAGACGTCTTGTGGGTCGAAGGCAATGTGTAGTTTTCCTGGTTGTTTTGTAATGGGGATGTAAGGAAAGTGTTGCGTGTCTGTTGTTAAGGATCTCTGTGCATGTGTGTACTAATCATGCTGCATATATTTTGTCTTATCTCTTGGTGCATAGAGAGATAAGAGACCCGTGTGTGTTAGTGTTTGTGTTTTACTTTACGTGTGTGTGTTTAGAGGGGAGAGAAGAGAGAAAAAAGAGAAAAGAGAAGATAAGAGAAAAGAGAAGAGAAAATAAAAGAGAAGAGAAAAGAGAGAGAAGAGAGAAGAGAAAAGAGAGAGAAGAGAAGAGAAAGGAATAGATAGAAAAGAGAAGAAAGAGAAAAGAGAAGAAAGAGAAGAGAAAAGAGGGAAGAGAAAAGAGAAAAGAGAAGAGAAGAGAAGAGAAGAGAAGAGAAGAGAGAGAGAGAGAGAGAGAGAGAGAGAGAGAGAGAGAGAGAGAGAGAGAGAGAGAGAGAGAGAACCAGAACAAGAACGAGAGCGAGAAAGAGAAACACTTAGAGAAGTTAATGAATAGAGGAACTTTCCCGTCGGAGCCATTACAGCGAATACATGGAACGTCTCCTTCGCCTCTTGAAAACGTTCTTTCTAATGTGTAGCGGTAATTAGAAGGCGAGTACTGCGTTATGGCGGGGACACACACACACACACACACATACACACAGATAAATAGATAGATAGTTTATTGACCACCACAAAAAAATGTATACATAATAATAATAATAATAATAATAATAATAATAATAATAACTTTACAACTTAATAATGGTCCAAAATAAAACTACTACAACAACATATAAAAAAAACAATAATTTAAGCCAAACGCTGCTACTTATAAATACTAAAATGTGTCATAACGCCGCTAAAATGCCCCATAAACCCAAACAATCCACACACACACACACACACACACACACACACACACAGGGGAGGCGGTGGCTGAGTCGACAGAGTAACAGCACCGCGTTCAGGAGGACACGAGTTCAATCCCCGCCCGGTGTCACCAAGCTGGGATTTTTCAGCCGCCGCCGAGTGGCTTAAAACTACCCACATGCTGTCTAGAAGACCACCTATCAACCCGGACTCTAGATTCTAGGATTAAAGATGAGCTCCGGGAGAGCAGCATGAGCCAGTGCAAGATGGCGCCACTATAAAACACTCTCCTGTGCCAGAACGGGCTGGGCCGACCATCAGGCCCCACCGGGAGGAAGCCTTGGGCCGCCCATCAGGCCCCACCGGGAAGAAGCCTTGGGCCGACCATCAGGCCCCACCGGGAAGAAGCCTTGGGCCGACCATCAGGCCCCACCGGGAAGAAGCCTTGGGCCGACCATCAGGCCCCACCGGGAAGAAGCCTACCGGCGCTATAGGCCGCGACGTAAACACACACACACACACACACACACACACACACACACACACACACACACTTACTAAAAAAAAAAAAAACTTGTTCTTCCTGCAGCACTAAAAGTTTACGCTGGTAACTTCGGACTTGTCAAAAAAATAGCAATAGAATTCATTTGAGTCACGCGTGTTGCAGGGCGTCCCTTTTATCTCACACTAAAAACCTGAGGCGAAGAAAATAGGCGGAGAGGGGCGGTGGCGAACGTTTTTTTAGAGTAGTCCCCCATTAACCACTTTCCTCCAATTATATTCTACGTTTTATTTTTTCTCCCGAAGTCGATGTGTAAAGGAAGTGTCCTCTTAGGAATATGTCGATGAAATGAATCATGTTATAGCTTTTTATCTGAGACTTCGAATATGTAAAGTTTGAATTGACTGTCGCCCATATAACAGTTGAGCTTTCCCTTCCTCTCTTTCCTTCCTTTCCTTCCTTCCCTCCCTTTCTTCCTTCCCTTGAGACCAGTTTCTACAGTATCAGTATGCCAGACCCAGTTCCATACGAGGATTCTATGGGCCACTTTCACGGGTTTTAGGTTACATACAACATATCATTTTCTCTGTTAGTTCAAGTATGCCGCAAGTATGCCAAAAAAATATGATTAGAAGTATGTGGAATTCAATGAAGGCGAATAACAGTTTAAAAGCTGCTTAGGGACTGCGTTTATCAATACATTACTTTATATACTTTTTCGTTTTCTGTTTTATATGTGTGTGTGTGTGTGTGTGTGTGTGTGTGTGTGTGTATCTGTGTCTGTGTGTCTGGTTTGTCTGTCTCTGTCTGTGTCTGTCTGTCCGGCCTGTCCTAGTCCGCCTATCTCTTTGTCTCTGCCTGTCTGTCTGTGTGTCTGTCTCTTTGTCTGCTTGCCTATCTGTTCGTTTTGTCCATGTCCGTCTGTCTGTCTGTCTTTGCCTGTCTGTTCGTCTATTTTTATCTTCATTTGTCTTTTTGCTCAACATTTCCCTTAAAATATGACACATCTTTTATTCATGGTCGTGTCTGCAGCAGTGTGTGTGTGTGTGTGTGTGTGTGTGAGAGAGAGAGAGAGAGAGAGAGAGAGAGAGAGAGAGAGAGAGAGAGAGAGAGAGAGAGAGAGAGAGAGAGAGAGAGAGAGAGAGAGAGAGAGAGAGAGAGAGAGAGAGAGAGAGAGAGAGAGAGAGAGAGAGAGAGAGCGGAAAAAAATAATAAAACGAGTCAGCAAAGAATGCATGCATATGATCATGTAAAAGTCGGTGGTGCGCCAACTGCTGCAGTGTGGACAAAAAGGGAAAGGAAATGAATGAAATGAAAAAAAAAAAAAATTGTCGAGAAATAATGTGTTGTATAAATAAGTTGGGAAACGTCGTAGGTGCATTTATTTTACTTTTCTTTATGCGTTTTTTTTTATTTTTATAGTTGGATTACGTTCCTCATCACTACGTTGGTTATTTATCCTCTCCTCTAATTTCAGGTATATATTCACTCCTTTGCCGATATTGCATCACACTCGTCTCTTTGCGATGTTACTTTTCCTCAATATGCATGTAATTTTTTCTAGATTGATTAGATTCCTCATTACTTCCTTGCTTATTTATCCTCCCTTCGTATTTCAGGTAATCTTTCTTTCGCCCCAATATTTCGTCACGCTGTTACTTTTCTTTATGACGGTATTCAGTATATATATGATTTATTTTTTTACCTAGATTTTGTTCCTCATCACAGCCATGTTTATTATTTTCTCGTATTTCAGGTATTCAGTCCTTTACTAATATTTCGTCTGTGCGCTTATCCGTATTTTTCGTGACTTTATTTTTCATTTGTGCACGCGTCCCCCCGTCCCTTCCTCCCCCCTCCCCTCCCCTGCATCTTATTTCCATTCATCAGAACATCGAAACGCTAAAATGTTGTCTGTTTGCCTGGATGGATGGAGCCCGTAACGTTTTCTTCTGCAGGTATGGTTCTCCTTTAACACACACACACACACACACACACACACACACACACACACACACACATTATATATACACGTTCTGCTTATTTCTTGCACACGCACCGCACAGCACGAATTGTAAAGTGAGTCACATTCTTTTATACTGGATTGTCATTGTTTTTTATTTTAATATTAGATTGGACTGCAATAATTAAATAGATGTGTTGCGCCACGTTGATTTAGTGTGTGTATGTGTGTATGTGTGTGTGTGTGTGTGTGTGTGTGTGTGTGTGTGTGTGAAAATTGCAACAAAGGTGACATTATGTAAGTTTTGTCGCCTTTGGAAAGAGTTGTGAATGTTAAGTGGCTGAAAAAGTACTTCTGCAACAGCCTTCCATTTGGTTGGTCGACGCTCATCCTTACCTTTAAATAGATGATTAAAGAGATAATTAAAGAACGAACGTGTGCCATGCGATTTCAACCAACCAACCAGTCAATCAGTCAACCATCCATCCATCCATCCACTCACCCACCCAACCAACCAACCAACCAACCAACTAACTGATACCCTCTGATCAAAAATTGGAGAATAACGTCTAACCTGCTAATGCATATGACCGTACACACACTTCATTTTAGGAGACTTTAAACATAATCTGGCGAGGGGTAACTGTGAGCCCCTATGTTTCGAGGTAGGGAGGAGGAGGAGGAGGAGGAGGAGGAGGAGGAGACACGATTAGGGGGTAGCGTTGAACATGACCACACCATAATTCGTGGAAGGAAAGGAGAGGGAAAAAGAAAGAGGAGAGGAGAGGAGGTTAAGGAGAAAAACCACG
The DNA here is from genome assembly GCF_024679095.1 of Eriocheir sinensis. Lineage (NCBI taxonomy): Eukaryota > Metazoa > Arthropoda > Malacostraca > Decapoda > Varunidae > Eriocheir > Eriocheir sinensis. Next base: position 3,215,285 of record NC_066511.1, on the reverse strand, counting down.
ACGAGGGAAAGTTAGGCAAAAGAGGCGCTGCTGTGGTGAAGGGGAGCGACAAAACGGTACTTAGCAGAGGACGGACGCAGCATCACCAGGGAAAGTTCAGGCATAAGGCCACGCGTGTTGCTGAAATGTGTGTGAGAGTTAAGAGCAGGTAAAGGTGAGGGAAGGTGAGGTCAGGCAGCACGGTGAGTCATCCGGAAGGGGCGTCACGGGGAGCCGCCTCTTTTTTTTTTAGTGTTTCTCAGCGCGGGGCAGGTGACTTGGTGCCTCTAAGAAAATGCTACCTCCACTTTTTTTTTGTGCAGGATATTTTGGGGTTGTGGTGAGGAAGAATACATTTTAGGGGTTAAATTATGTAAAAAAAATAGTGAATGTTATAGGATAGAAGACGTGTATTATACCAAGAGCCATATATCACGGCAGCCACTATAAATCAAATTCGCTTGCGACACTAACGGGCTGGGGTCGTCCAAGAGACCCCCCAAGAAAGCCTACCGGCGTTATAAGCAGCAGCCCCCCCTTCCAAAAAAAAACAACAACTAGAGAACGTGTAGGGTAAGGTGGGGTAAGTTGCCCCCCTTAAGGGAGATTGGCTGTTGTAGCCACATTTTTTGCAATAGAATTTTGAAAAAAAGCTCTGTTGAAAGCTTAGGCTAAGGCCTATCTATGGAATATATTATATCCACTCATTATGATTTTGACTTCATTATAATGACAATTTAAAAAAAATAATAAAGGGGGCTTCTAACCCCGCATGTGGGGTAAGAAGCCCACTGGGTAGGCCTTTTACCCCACTCTGGTTTACAATAATAAAACTCACAGAAACATAAGGAAAATATTTTTTTTCACATTATAAAAATATAATACGTATTCCCTTTTTGAAAACTATACCCTATAAATCTCTCTTGATGTGAAATATAGGAACAGTCAAATTTGTGTCTCCTAATGAACAGAATGTAAAACTAAACAATCAGTTAATTTTCTATAAGGTGTCCCCTTCTTTTAGACCAGTAATACTAGACTAGCTTCCCTTTCTTCTGAATTTTTGTAACAAAAGGAACATCTACTTTCATGAAAAATATATGGAACTAAATATTAAAATAATTTGATAAAATATGTCCTTTCTGTTGAATATTGATATCTGAAACAGTTAAAAACACCAACTTCCTTATAGTCTCAAACTCAAAAGTGTTCACTTATGGATGCCTTTCCAAAACTAAAACATGTTGAATGCATTGAGTAGGTTTAGATCTGTATGTCAAAACTGCGAGTCTGATTAGGCATTACAGTATTGCTATTTTTTAAAATTTATTTATAGCAATACTGTAATGCCTAATCAGGCTCGCAGTTTTGACTTACATACAGATCTAGGCCTACTCCAGTTGTGCATTCTGCATGTGACCAATTTCTACAACCCCGACATTGGACCCATTTTTCTGAAGGTCTGCTATTAGCAAATGGTTCCCCACACACCAAACAAGGCCATTCATCCTCATCAGACGAAGCTGGAGATGGAGTTTTTTTCTTTGTTGCTGATAATGGATGAGTTGCTGATAATAAATGAGAACTCTGAGATAATTACGCAATTTATTAAGATAACCTCACATGTGGGGTAAAAGGCCTCCCTGTGGGCAACTTACCCCAAAGGTACAGGGGGCCTCTTACCCTGGCAACTCATATATACACAAAATGTCACCATCTTTCCTACAAGTAAGTAGGCAGAGTATAATCACATGCAATATGGTCTAGACATCTTAGAGCAAGTATCCATAGCCATCAGGCTAACTCTACAGTTCTTTGTCGTTAATTAGGTATCATTAAAATCACTGAAAACTTACAAGAAATTAGTCAAAAAGAAGAAATGTCCCCTTGTGGCTGGAGCAACTGTCCATTGTTTACTCCAGTAGTTCCTGTGAGCACAGAGAGTTGGCGTTGCTTACTTGATCATGTGACTGCTTGAGAAAAGAAAGAAAGACGAAACCCAGGGGGGGGCCTTTCACCCCAGGGGGGCATCTTACCCCACCTTACCCTATTACCATGAAAATAGTATCACGCACACGACACACGACTTTCTACTCAAGCTCATCCCTATACTGTCCAAACCCCTTATGCAAGAGTTAACCAGCATCTTCACTCTTTCATCCCGTAAGTAGCGGGCTTTTTTTCTTTAATATTTTTTTTCTTTTTACGCCCTTGAACTGTTTCCTTTGCTGTAAAAAAAAAAAAAAAAGAGTAATTATTGTAGTATGTATTAGCTGTGATGTCAATATATTGCACACGCATATGATATAATTTTCAAGTTCTTGTTTTACTGATTGTGCATTGTCAACTACAACCTTAAATACACAGTTGGAAATGCAATCACAATACATATGTTACTAGTATTTGCATTGTCGGGGAGTCGAAGAACGTGATATTTATATTCACATTCGGTTGTCTTGTTCGGAAATGCTTATATACTTGCTTTTGTGTGTGTGTGTGTGTGTGTGTAAGAGAGAGAGAGAGAGAGAGAGAGAGAGAGAGAGAGAGAGAGAGAGAGAGAGAGAGAGAGAGAGAGAGAGAGAGAGAGAGAGAGAGAGAGAGAGAGAGAGAGACGCGGAGGGGGTCGGGGGGGCGAGTCAGGGCCGTAGTGGGAGCTGTGAAACGAAAAATATTAGAACGAGTGGCGCGTGTTGTTGTGTTTGGAGGGCGGCGATGATGGGTAGGGGGGGGGTGAGAAGGGGCAGAGGGGTGAGGAAGGGGTGACGTTGGGGTGAGGGATGGAAGAGGAAGGGGAATGTGAGTCATGAGGAGAAAGGAAGGGGGGATAAAGTGGGTCAGAGAGAGAGAGAGAGAGAGAGAGAGAGAGAGAGAGAGAGAGAGAGAGAGAGAGAGAGAGAGAGAGAGAGAGAGAGAGAGAGAGAGAGAGAGAGAGAGAGAGAGAGAAGGGGTTAGGGAGGAGGGGGAAAAAGGGGAAAGGAATAGGTCAGGATGAATATGATGAAGATGGGACCTGAAGGGGGAGAGAGAAAGAATTGGTTAGAAGAGGAATGAGAGTGTCAGGAGAAGGAGGAGGAGGAGAAGGAAGAGGGGAGAGAGTGGATGAGGAAAGTGGAGAGGGGGAGTGAGTGGGTCAGGAGTAGGGGGAAAAAAAAGAGGGGAACACGGTCCAGCCTGACTCACGGCCCAGGTGTCATTCAATACCTGAGCTATGTGTGTGTGTGTGTGTGTGTGTGTGTGTGTGTGTGTGTGTGTGTGTGTGTGTGTGTGTGTGTGTGTGAGGCGGCGGCAGCAGCACGCAAGCCCTCCATCACCCGCGTTTCTACTACTGATAACAATGCAGATCCTATCTAGGTAATGACCGGGAAGGGGGAAGGGGGGAGGGGAAGGATACAAGGCTGGGGTGGGAGGGGGGAAGGGGAAGGAAACAAGGCACGTCGCACTGCAATATTCTGACGGGACTCACTTTTGAACTCACTATCATTGGAAGGTATAGTTTAGGAAGGTAGGAAGTCTGTCTTTATGCTGCACGCGAGAACACTTTCCTGCGAGATTTATATAGATCTTCCATTGAGTTCGCAAATAAGTTATATAACATTCCTTCATAATTGTAGTCATTGTAGTCATCAACTATTATTTATTTATTTATTTTCCGTTCTGCCTATGGCGCCGGTAGTCTTTCTTGGTGGGGCCTGAACATGGTCGGCCCGAGTCTGTTTGTCGCAGGCAAGTGTTTATAGCGGCGCCGTCTTGCTTGGGTCATACTATCCCCCGGAGCTCATCTTTTATCCTCTTTTTAGAGAGAGAATCTAGAGTCCGGGTTGATAGGTGGTCTTCAGGACAGCATGTGGGTAGTCTAACCACTCAGCCACCGCCTCCCCACTTCCCCTCTTATATTATGCACCGGTAATTGCGAAGCTTTCCCAGGTAAGACATTTCCATGAAGTTAAGTAAGGTGGAGGGAGGGGGGAAGACTGGAAAGATTAGCACTGGGCACGAGAACATAGAGGCAGGATTAAGATTAGTTCACGTTATAAGTATACCTGTTTATATTCTGTGTGCACCGCTAATCGTGTCTTAAATATCCAGGTCACTATGTCACGCAGGTCGGTGCCGTGTTACGAGTCGTTTGTTAGCTCAGGTGACTGCGGAGTTAGCCGGTCACGAAGAGAATTAGCTACCAGGACCCTTCGATTACTTTTTTTCTCCAGGGCTTGCATTTCTTTCGTGCCCCTGTTTCTTCTACTCCAACGTCACTTCTTTTTTCTGTAACTCTTCTCTCTTCCTTGCATTGTATATTTGTTGTCCATTTCTTTACTTTTTAACGTCAAAATATTATAAAGTTCTGTCTAGATAATTTCCTAATATTGTTTCTTATGCTCCAACGGTTCTCCTTCCTCTGCTCCTCTTCTCTCTTCCTTACATTACATATTTGTTGTCCATTTCTTTACTTTTCAACGTCAGAATATTAGGGGGAGTGAGGGGGTCAGAAAGAGGGGGAAAAAGGGGGTGAGAGTGGGACGGGATATAGAGGAAAGATTGGACGTGAGAGGGAGGATTAAAGAGTGGGTTAGAAGGGAGAAGAGTGAGTCAGGAGAGTGAGGAAGAAGGGCAGGCGTGGATGAGGAAGAGTGGTGAAGGGGAATGAATGGGTCTGGAGAAGGGGATATAGAGAAAGATATGAATTAGGAAGATGAGAGAAGGAAAGATAATGAGTCAGGAGGAATATAAGAATAGCATGGAGATGGTCTAGATGATAATTATATTCCTGCAGTTTTCTTTTGATTCTGCTGTCCATCATTTTTTGTGTGTTCTCTAAAACAGTTCATAGACGAGTGAATGAATATGACAAACAGACTGACTCCTTTCACTCTACAACCACCGTCTCGCCGCCAAGGAGGTGCATTTTTCGTATGTATTTCACCTTGGGGCCGGCAGTGCGTCGAGTGTCAGGCGCACACTTTTGCCCCTTAAAAAGAAAGTAGCGAGTGTAAATTTTCACGAGTGCATTATCGCTGTCAGGAGCACATATCTTTTGAGCCATGACCTCATTTCATTAATCCTGAATGGCGCCTCGCAACCCACCCTGTCACGTGTATGTAATAAATGCGTGGGTGTACAGTCCGGTGGAAGCACTCTAGCTGGACGCCCTATAATGCCGGAGTAAAAAAAAGTGATGCAGGTTTTCAGTAATATTTCAACGGCTTACTACGAAGGTTATGTGGCTTTGGTGGTATTTGTGATTAATGTCCCATCGATTTTCATATGTGATTTATTCTTGTAGATGCCTTAAAAATCATGTTCATAAAGAGAGAAAAAGAAAAAAAATACTGTAGATGAGGGAGAAAGGAGGGAGAGGAGGAGGAGAAGAGAGAGGCAGCATTCAAATTGAGGCGAGGAGGAAAGAGGGGAAGAGAGGAGGGGCGGAAGGATGGATCTACTAGCTGGGGTGTGGGTACTTTTTTTTTTTTTACAACAAAGGAGACAGCTCAAGGGCACACAAAAAGGAAACAATAATAAAAAAGCCCGCTACTCGCTGCTCCTAAAAATAATCCAAAGAGGTCCATATTATTAAACTCTTGGAAGCCTTAGTAAATCTATTTCAAAAGTCTCTTGCAGAAGTTGTCTGGGTTTCCATGGGCGGTTTCCTGAGCCTGGCGGTAGTTTTGCAAGGCTTCCGCGACGTGAACGGGACAAACACTCATAACGACAACCCGACGTAGCTGCTCTCTGGCCCTGAAAAACGTGCGTAACAAGAGCGCCAACGTTTGATAATACGAGTGTTAGCTTCGTGAGGGATAGACGAGATAAAAGAAGGTGACACAACAACGCCGGTGATGATGTAGCCTAACACACGAGGACACATAACCATACAGACGGGAGTTGACACATGAGCAGTAGTGTGTATGTGTGTGTGCCTGTTTGGGGGGTGCTGAATGAGGCTGCTGTTGTTATTATTTTTATCATTCTCTTTCCTTTTGTTTTGTTTGCTGGTTAGGTTTGTGTGTGTGTGGGGATGGGTGGGGGTGGGGGAGTTAGTGTGTGTGTGTGTGTGAGGATGTGTGTGTGTGTGTGTGTGTTTCAGGTGTATTTGCACTGTCGCCGTTTGTCTTGTCTGCCACACACACACACACACACACACACACACACTGCCAGAGTGTGTGTGTGTGTGTGTGTGAGTGAGAGAGAGAGAGAGAGAGAGAGAGAGAGAGAGAGAGAGAGAGAGAGAGAGAGAGAGAGAGAGAGAGAGAGAGAGAGAGAGAGAGAGAGAGAGAGAGAGAGAGAGAGAGAGAGAGAGAGAGAGAGAGAGAGAGAGAGAGAGAGAGAGAGAGAGAGAGAGAGAGAGAGAGAGAGAGAGAGAGAGAGAGAGAGAGAGAGAGAGAGAGAGAGAGAGAGAGAGAGAGAGAGAGAGAGAGAGAGAGAGAGAGAGAGAGAGAGAGAGAGAGAGAGAGAGAGAGAGAGAGAGAGAGAGAGAGAGAGAGAGAGAGAGAGAGAGAGAGAGAGAGCCAGGAGAGAGAGAGGCGGGACATATGGAGACAAGGAAGGGAGGCGCAGACAAACAGATAGAGACACAGAGAGGGAGAGGGGGAGAACGTGTGCCCTGGAAAATGTATCTGCAGGTCGTGATGGGAATAATGGCGCGTCGTAACTAACAATAATGTCAAATTTCCTGTCGGGCGTAGCAGCAGATCCTAACGAGCAATATTCCTTAACTCCGTGACGGGAATAATACTGCCGCGGCCCAGGCATATAGAGGCGGCTCAGGACCCGTATTCCCACACCCCTTCGGCTCCATCAGCAGCTATTTCCAAAGGCCACAAAGGAGATTAGTCGGGTTCTCATGAGTTTTTTTTTCAACGTTCGTGGTGCAGAAGCGGTCAGAGAGGAAACTGGAGATAAAGGTACAGATAGAAGGATAGAAACCGTAGGAGGGTAGTTTGGAAAGCAAAGATTTTTGCCAGATCCTATCAAAGGCTTTGATACGTCTAGCGCAACAGAAAAAGTTTAACCGAAACGGCTAAGAGAGGATGACCAAGAATCAGTTAGGAAAGCAAAAAGATCACCAGTAGAAGGCCCCTTGCGGAACCCATAATGTCTATCAGAAAGAAGGTCAAAAGTGGATAGATGCTTAAGAAACTGCCGGTTAAGGATTGATTCAAAAACTTTAGATAGACAAGAAAGTAAAGCTATAGGACGGTAGTTTGAGGGATTGGAACGGTCTCCCTTCTTAGGCACAGGCTGTATGAAGGCGTACTTCCAGCAGGAAGGAAAGGTAGATGTTGACAGGCAGAGGCGAAAGAGTTTGGCCAGGCAGTGTGTCAACACGGAAGCACAGTTTTTAAGGACAATGGGAGCACTCCATCAGGTCCATAAGCCTTCTGAAGGTTGAGGCCAGAGAGGGCATAGAAGACATCATTCTTAAGAATCTTAATAACAGGCATAAAGGAGTCTGAGGGGGGATGAGTAGGAGGAATATTCCCAGAATCGTCCAGAGTTGAGTTTTTACAGAAAGTTTGAACGAAGAGTTTAGCCTTAGAGATAGATGAGACGGCAGTGCTGCCGTCAGGGTTAAGGAGAGGAGGGAAAGATGAAGAAGTGAAATTGGAGGACATATTTTTGGCTAGGTGCTAGAAGTCTCTGGAAGAATTAGAAAAAGCAAGGTTTTGACATTTCCTACGGATGAAAGAGCTATTGATAAGTCGAAGAATAAATTTGCCATGATTCCGGGCAGAAATGTAAAGATCATGGTTAGCAGGAGTGCGAAGGCTCTTGTACCTTTTGTGAGCTGCCTCTATCTTTGACACCACGAGAACAAGCGTGATTAAACCAAAGCCTTTTAGCATGAGGAGTAGAAAAAGTACGTGGAATGTATGCCTCCATTCCAGAGACAATCACCTCTGTAATGCGCTGGGCACACACAGAGGGGTCTCTCTCCTGGAAGCAGTAATCATTCCACGGGAAATCGGAAAATTACATCCTCAGGTCGTCCCACCGAGCGGAAGCAAAATGCCAGAAGCATAGCTTCTTCGATGGGTCCTGAGGATGTACAGGAGCGATAGGACAGGATATAGAAATAAGGTTGTGATCGGAGCAGCCCAATGGAAAGAACAGTTTGACAGAGTAAGCAGAAGGGTTAGAGGTAAGGAAGAGGTCTAGCATGTTGGGCCTATCTCCAAGACGGTCGGGAATACGTGTAGGGTGCTGAACCAACTGCTCTAGATCATTGAGGATAGCAAAGTTGTAGGGAAAGTATGGGTGAGTAAGCCTCGAAATGTTGGAGGATATGGGCTCTGCAAGACTTCTACGGCGGCTACGCACTCTTGTTCCGGTTGTGGTGGTGGTGTTGAGGGTGGTGATGGGGTGGTGATGGTGGTGATGGGGTGGTGATGGGATGGGTGGTGGTAACTGGTGGTGGTGGTGGTGGTCTCTTCTTCATCCCTGTCTGTTTCCTTACCTGCCAAATTTTTTTTTGAGGGGGAGAGGGAGAGTAAGGGAGGGTGATGGTGACGGTGATGGTGGAGAGGGTCATGATGGTGAGAGGGTGGAAATGATGGTGATAGTGATGGGTCTATGTTCTCCTTCGTCTTTTTTCCTTGCCCTTCCTGCTTTTTTTCTTGTTTTTTAATTTTTTTTATGGTGACTGTTGAGGATTATGGTGTTTGTGATAATGATGGTAGTGGTGGTGGTGGTGGTGGTCTGTGTTTCATCTCTGTCGTCCGACCTTCCAGCTTAATTTTCCTCATCTATATAGATTATGGAAGCAATTTGATTTACACACACACACACACACACACACACACACACACACACACACACACACACACACACACACACACACACACACATGCACACCCACACCCACCACACACACAACCTTCCCCTCCCCCAACAACCTCCCCAAACAACTTTCCTCCCTCGCACACACACACAGTATCTCCCCCCCCAAAAAAAAAAAAAACCCTCCCCCACAACCTTCCTCTCCACACACAATCCTCCTCCCATAGACAAACAAACGCCCCCCTCATACACACACATAAATGCTAAACAGTCCTATGGAAGTAAAGAGCTAGAACGTCGGGCACGAACACGCTTTTTTATGGCCATTATTTATCTTGTGAGTGTAGGGGCTGTTGTGGTGGTAGCGGGGGATGGGGGGAGTCCCTACGCAGCCACACCCTTCAGATCACTCCCAGGGGCGTCGTCTTCTTCCCTGTACCTACGAGGCTCCCTGTGTGTGTGTGTCTGTCCTCTTCTGCTGGTGGTTGTCGCGCGGGCTCCATGGTTTTGTGTTTGCTTGTTTTGTTTTGTTTTTTTCCTGTTCTGCCTCTTGCTCTTGTTCTTTTTTCTTGTTCTTGCTCGCTTGCTTTTAATGTTCTTTTTCTTGTTCATGTTTCTCTGGTTCTTGTTCTTCTTGTTCTTGTTTTTGCTCTTGTTCTTCTCGTTCTTTTTCTCATCCCCATCATCTTCCCTCACACCGTCAGTACCTACATAATGCGTGGGAGACTTGCTTTGTTACATCTTTGTGTCATGTTCTGCTGCAACAAACAATTTAAGGAGAAAACATCTCACACTTGATAATAAAAAAACAAAAACAAAACCTCTTCAGCATAGTGGTCACCGTTAAAAAAAGAAAAAAAGAGTAAGAGGCTTCCTGTGAGGCCATCCCGGGAAGTTGAGTTGTGTGCGCACGGCCGATTAAGCCTTCAGCGGAGCCTTGAGGCGGCCACTCGACCGGCAAACAACCCAGCGAGTCAGCCGACCGGACAATTAACTCTCTATCTAGTCAGCACAACAAGCACTCCAGGCGGGCACCGACCCTCCACAGCGCAGTGTTTGTGAACCCTGCACGGCGCCTGCCCAGCACATGCACCAGCTGACCCGCCTGGCTAATGGGCTAACGAGCTGACATTATCCATTACTCATTAGTCGTCCATTTAACTCACCAGCTGACCGGTGTAACAATGAATCGAGTGGCTGACAAACTATCTACTTGGCATAATTCATCACTGACTAGTTGGCATTATTCATTACTCATTAATCATCCACGTAACTCACCAGCTGGCCGGAATAACAGTAAATCGAGTAGCTAACAAACCATCTCCTACTTGACATAATTCATCATTGACTCACCTCTGATAGTTATTCATTTTATCATTCATTTCATTCACCAACTGACCAGCTAACACCAACAAATTCAGAACCCAGCTTACCCCCTTCTACTCACGAGTCACTCACCTCACTTACCAACTCACCAACAAAAAACAATATATCTAGTGGCTAAAGCTATCAAGACACCTCTCCTTCCGAAACTAACCCTCATTCTGTTTTCTTTTGTGGGAACAGCACTTGGCGGGCTGTTTTTTCTACCGTGTGTGCCCTTGATCTGTTTCCCTTGCCGCAATAAAAAAGGAAGGCATTCTCTTTATCATCCATCACCTTCTAGTCACCCACTTCATCCACCAACTCACCAAAAAGCAACAGGAAATCGAGTGGCTGAAAACACACACTGCCACATATCCGCCACCAGCAACCTTTTCCGGCGGCCAGAAACGTGAAAAGGAAAAAAGAAAACAGGGAAAGAAATTGAGTAAACACGATAATTTCCTTCCCTCGGATATTCCAGGTTACCACAAAATTGAGGGGAGTTTAGGGAACAATAGTAAAGCGGCTGTGCGGCGGCTGAGCTCCTACCGCCATTGAGGATCATTTTCCGCCGCCTTGCTTATGCAGTAATGACGTGGGTGAGGAGGGGAGGAGGGTCAGAGGGGAACAGCAGCGTGTGAGTGTGGCTTTGCTGAAGAATATCCACACTTTAGTCTATATTCTGGATGAGGCAAGTGTGAGACTCAGGGGCAGGCGATGGGTGTGAGGGCTGGTTTTGGGTTGGGTTAGGTTGGGTTGGGTTGGGTTGGTTTGGTTTGGGTTGGGTTGGGTTGGATTGGGTTGGGTTGGTTTGGTTTGGTTTGGTTTGGGTTGGGTTGGGTTGGTTTGGTTTGGGTCGGGTTGGGTCGGATTGGTTTGGTTTGGGTTGGGTTGGGTTGGGTCGGGTTGGTTTGGTTTGGTTTGGGTCGGGTTGGGTTGGGTTGGTTTGGTTTGGGTTGGGTTGGGTTGCATTTGGTTTGGTATGGTATGGTTTGGTTTGATTTGCTTTGGTTGTCTTTGTTTGGATTGGGTTTGGGTTGGCTGTATGTCGGGTACTTTTTGGGTTAGGCTTCCTGGTGGTTTGGTGAGTCTAACATTGCAAGGCTTAATTCTGAGTTTCTGATATGATCTTTAAGAGTTGCGATGGTGTAGAAGCCTTTATACTGCGTCACATATCACACACACACACACACACACACACACACACACACATATACACAGATAAGGGGGGAGCAAAAAATGTGCATGTGTGTGTGTGTGTGAGAGAGAGAGAGAGAGAGAGAGAGAGAGAGAGAGAGAGAGAGAGAGAGAGAGAGAGAGCGAGCGAGAGAGTAAAAAAAGGGGTCGTGCAACCGTGAAATGGAATCAGTGGATTATTGAAGGTGCGGGTCTTTGAAGTGTGAAATATAGTGTTATTAAATAGCCGCTCCGAGTGTGTTTTCAAAGGGAGAGGCGCGCCAGGTGGTGTGAGCGATGTGTGGCGTGGTATTGCGCGCGACGGCCTGGAGGATTAGGGCAGGCAAACCGTTCAGGAGGGGGCGGCTGAAAAAAAAAGATAAAAGTGTTCATACTCGAAAATAGGTTCAGTGGTCATTTCAATCCATGGGCCGTCACGGAGAGGAGGGTGGTGGCGGAGGTGGCTGGCTGGCTGGCTCGTAATAATGGGATGGGTTACCTCGGGACAAAGGTGATAGATTATACACTGGCTGGCTGGTTGGGTGGGTAAGGGCTTTTCAAGAGGTGTTTTTGTTATGTTGAAAAGCCCCATTGATATGTATGGAGGGGAGGCGGTGGCTGAGTCGTCAGAGTAACGGCCCCGTGTTCAGGAGGACGCGAGTTCAATCCCCGCCCGGTGCCACCAAGCTGGGATTTTTCAGCCGCCGCCGAGTGGCTTAAAACTACCCACATGCTGCCCAGAAGACCACCTATCAACCCGGACTCTAGATTCTAGGATCAAAGATGAGCTCTGGGAGGGCAGCATGAGCCAATGCAAGATGGCGCCACATAAAACACTCGCCTGCGCCAGGACGGGCTGGGCCGACCATCAGGACCCACCGGAAAGAAGCCTTGGACCGACCATCAGGATCCACCGGGAAGAAGCCTACCGGCGCAATAGGCCGCAATGTAAAAAAAAAAAAAAAAAAGTGGGAAAGAGGAAGGGGGACAGTTTTTTAGGTAAATAATCCTGATGAAGTTGTTGGGTGTAAAGTGTAATGCGCCTTGTTTTAATCGGCGCTTGAGGTAAAGGTCCTTCACTATAGCAAAACAAATGTAAGGATTATACGCTACAAGTCCTCGAGTACGGCAAGGGTTAATCTATCTTAAAACACAAAGGAAGGTTTCAGAATTAACCGAGTTTGAATGCGTTCCCTTTCTTTCTTTGTCCTTCTTAGCAATTGTGATACTCAAATGGGACGTAGAAAAATGGCAAGTGTTCATGTGAGAAAACAAAGATATGTTGAAGGTACAATTGTTCATTCTACATTATCGATGTTGAAATGCAAATGATAGGCCTGCGGAGTTTAAAGGTTCCAACATTTCGTATAGAGGGCAAAAAATAGTAATAGGGTCATGTCATTACCGGGGCGCTAATCTCGGTGTCAAACAATTCCGTATGAAGAAAAACCTTTGATGCTGTCAGCTGGCACATATGAAATTTTGGCACGGTTTATAAAATGTATCGATAAAAGGCTTTGATCTTGTCACCTGGCGCCGATGGAATTTATACAGATATTATACGCGTAATGCAGAGGGTTGATTGCGACTGCATGTGTGTGTGTGTGTGTGTGTGTGTGTGTGTGTGTGTGTGTGTGTGTGTGTTCTGTTTGCGTGGAGGGAGCACATGTAACATCGTGTTTAGCCAAGTTGGATGCGTCCTGAAAATTTCCGTGTGTTATGGCGGCTGTTTGGGGTCGTCAGGGCACCGGCAATCACAGGAGGGTTTTTGTTGTACTTGGCGCGGCGTGAAGGGAGGCGGCGGTGCAGGACAGATGCAGGAGGAGGGAGGGGTGCAGGGAGGTTCAGGTGCAGGGGGTGGGGAAGGTGCGGTGCTTGTCGAGTGGGGTGAGTCTGTGAATCATGGACGAGGCCGAGGGGTCGCACTCCGCGCCGCTGGCCGAGCCTTGTCAGTCATGGGCGTGGAAGGGAGGGCAGCCGTGTTCTCGTCACTTAGGAATTTTCACCACGTTTCCGATTTCTGTGATCTTAACTTGAATGTCCCGCAATACTGACAAAAGGCCTTCTATATTTTATTCTTCATTGCACATCCGAAAGTACGAGAGGTTTCTTTTCTTGTTACTTAGATGTAATATTTTTGCATCCTGCTACTGGAGGAACACATTTTTATCTCTTAACAGTCGTGCCATGTTTTTTATTCGGATGCCTGTTTAACTTCCGTGGGTAGTGGCTGCAGGAAGCGAGTCTCTCTCCTCATCGCCTTTATGGTGCACGGGAATAGCAAGGGTTGACTCTCCTTTGCTGATGCAGCGTTACAGGTTTCAGAAAAGTACTGCAGGGCGTTCAGCAGGCAGCCTCTCTACGTGTGAGACTTCCCCACTAGCCACCGCGTATCTGGCTCGGCATGAACCTATCCCCTGGTAGAGCTAGTGACCTGTTAGACCTAGTGACCTGTTAGACCTAATGACCTGTAGAGTTTGCGTCGTGTCCCTGTGGTGATGGACAGGTGGGAAATAAATAAAAAATTGCTATAGAAACATAACAATCAAACCAGGACGAAGGAAGGTCACCTGAAAGCATGTTGTGTGCTTGTACGTTAATATTGTGGAGTTCTTTAGATTTTTAGTTTTTGATATATATATATATATATATATATATATATATATATATATATATATATATATATATATATATATATATATATATGTAGATGCGTATTTATTCGGTGGTTATTAGAGTTAATCCCCGCGTTTGTCATAACTTCCCTCGCTGTTTTGTTTTTTAGCGTCCCTAAGCTTCCCACCCTTTCAGTTCCCAGTCCCAATATCCTTCATTTTTTATCAGCCTCCCACACTGCCCTTTTACCCTCCACCTCCTATTCCCTTACCCTTGCTAAACTCTGCCTCCTCCCCAGCCAGGTCCCCGCACATCATACCTGCCCTCAGCCCTTCACCTTTATCATACCTTTTCACCTCACGATAATGATGGTAACCTTTTCACCATATAATAATATTGACAATACTGATAATAATAGAAATAATAATAGTCAATCATTTATTGAGAGTTTGCAATAATGGGCTGAAAATATCCTAACAAATGTAAATACAGCAGTTTATAGAATGGTGGTTGCTATTTATAAATGGAAATCACGGAGACAATTAACTAAAAGGACAGACAGACAGAACAACAAATTATTTTAACAACAGTATGTAGAATGTAATACACGCAAAACTGCAGCTGTGTGTGTGTATGTGTAATTCACCACGGCCTGATCACGAGTTGGACTCGCTTTCGCCAAGACGTGAGGAAGTGTTCATTATTGTCGATCTCTGGGTACTGCCAGGACCTCACACACCACACACCCCATCCCCCTTGCTCAAGGGGGGACAGTAACCACTCCTAGTCAACGGAAAGAATCCGGCCTGAGCAGGGCTCGAGCCGCCGCCTGTTTGGCCGAGAAGCCTTGCAGCGCAGCGCTCTAACCGATTGAGCTACCGGAGTGTGTGTGTGTGTGTGTGTGTGTGTGTGTGTGTGTGTGTGTGTGTGTGTGTGTGTGTGTGTGTGTGTGTGTATACGGAAACCCTTTTACTATAACTCGTGTTCACAAACAAACAAACAAACAAACACATACACACGTAACAAAACTTTCCATCGTAATACATGTTTCATTTACTCACTATCTGACTCCTCTCAGTCCTGTGTGTGTGTGTGTGTGTGTGTGTGTGTGTGTGTGTGTTGTGTGTGTGTGTGCGTTGTGTGTGTGTGTGTGTGTGTGTGTGTGTGTGTGTGTGTGTGTGTGTTTAAGGTCAATTTTTTTTTAATTTGCCTACCCTGAATATGTGTGTGTGTATGTGTATGTGTGTGTGTTTGTGTGTGTGTGTGTGTGTGTGTGTGTGTGTGTGTGTGTGTGTGTGTGTGTGTGTGTGTGTGTGTTTGACTGATCCCCTTTTTCCCATCGCCCTTTCAAGCCACAAAAAAGCCATAGTAGTACTGCAGTGTTTTCCTCCCCTGTAATTTTCGGTGCCATTGTGGGGATGAAAGACGTGGTGGATAAAGTGTAAGAGTTAAGTCGAAAAAGAGAGCGTCGGATACAGGGCGGTGGCGCAGACAGAATATTGCTCCGGGGAAGGAAACAATTGCAGGAGAGTTTTGCTGCAGATAAACACGGAATGACAGGTTTCAGGCGTGTTATCAGAGTTTTTCCTTACACGCTCGGGCTGAACGGGGCTGGGCTGAGGTATGGGGTGGGATGGGATAGAGACTGGTGCTGGTGCTGGTGGTGGTCGTGGTGGTGTTGGAGAGCGAGCAGAGAAGGGAAGGAATGGAGGGGGGCGACCGGGCGAGTGACTGCATGCATGGCGGGTCACGTGGCGTCTTAAAGGTATGTTTGCTGCCTGCTCGTACTAAACACCATTCTAGTTAGTACCGGTATCACGTAAATAAAAAAGATAAAAAAATAGTCATGAGAATTGATCTGGAGTGTATCAAAAGTGAACTGTCAAATGGAGAACTGAGAAAGAACTATATTATTATCCTCTAACGGTTTTCTTGTTAGTTTTTCTATAGGAGTATACTAATTGGAAGTGTACGTACGAACTGGCGAACTTACCCTAGATAGAAACTTAGTCATTAGCATTTGGGGGTTGGGGGGCGAAGGGATGGAAGGGGCAGCCGTGGAAGGTAAATATAGGCATGCCATGTATAAGGAAATAAGTGCTAGTAAGTGCGCGAGTGGTGGCTTTGAGGATAAAAGTAAAGGGGTGGAGAAGGAGGAGGAGGAGGAGGAGAAAGGGGAAGAGGTGTCGGTCTGTGCAGGGATGAAGGAGAGGAATGAGGGAGAAGAGAGAAGAGTGATGTCTCTCTGTGCAGGGTTATGCATAGGAAGGAGGAGGAAGAGCGAAGGGGAGTGACTGCTGCTCTATTGATGATAGGGAAGGAGAGAAGCAAGTGAGAAAGGGGCAGGCTCTAGGAAGGAAGGGGGAAGGAACTGAATTAATGAGAAGGGGGAAGAACTGGAGGGGATTGGTGGCTGGCGGGGCATGGGGGGCGGCGTCGAGGGCGGACTAAAACAGGTCTGGTCTTCTGGCGAGTATCATGGAGGCGCCGTAATCGAGTTGTGGGAGAGACATGAAAATGCAAAGCAATCTGATAAAGCTGATAACGTCGCACTTAATCTTCTTTCGCGATAATGAATTGTGACCGGCCGCCCGTGGATGAAGAAGTGGAGGTCTTGCTGCCGCCTCACCGTTCCACCCATCGCACTGCACACGTGACCACCCCATCCCATCCTTAGGCGGGTATTCACTGGTTTGGCGAACATCTTACGAGTTTCCGACATATTTCTGAGCTCTTGGGTTTTAGTGACACCCGAAAACACAAAATTCTACAAACATTATCAAAACCCTTCACAACTTTTTATTTATTTATTTATTATCTACAGAGAAACTTACTACTCACCATTTAGAAGGACCTATAGACGGATAAAAACTCACCTGAATGTTATTATATATACAGCTTGGCTCCCATCTTCCCATCTGGGCGTTTTGTACCGTCTCCGCCAGTTCTTCTCCCCTGCACAATTGCTGTCCATATACAGGGGCCTTGTCCGCCCTCGTATGGAGTATGCATCTCATGTGTGGGGGGGCTCCACTCACACAGCTCTTCTGGACAGAGTGGAGGCTAAGGCTCTTCGTCTCATCAGCTCTCCTCCTCATACTGATTGTCTTCTACCTCTTAAATTCCGCCGCAATGTTGCCTCTCTTTCTATCTTCTATCGATATTTCCACGCTGACTGCTCTTCTGAACTTGCTAACTGCATGCCTCCCCCTGCGGCCCCTGCTGCACTCGACTTTCTACTCATGCTCATCCCTATACTGTCCAAACCCCTTATGCAAGAGTTAACCAGCATCTTCACTCTTTCATCCCTCACGCTGGTAAACTCTGGAACAATCTTCCTTCATCTGTATTTCCTCCTGCCTACGACTTGAACTCTTTCAAGAGGAGGGTATCAGGACACCTCTCCTCCCAAAACTGACCTATCCTCTTTGGATTCTTTTTAGGAGCAGTGAGTAGCGGGCTTTTTTTTTCATTAATGTTTGCTTTTTGTGTGCCCTTGAACTGTCTCCTTTGCTGTAAAAAAAAAAAAAAAAAAAAATCTTGTGAATTTCCGACATGTTTCTGAGCTGCACTATTCACTTTGGTGGTGGTGGTGGGGGGGGGGGTGGATTGTGGTGTTCATTGGAGTGGAAATCGAACCTACCTGAAGTCTTGCCTCGGAAGAAAGAAAGATCTCGCTCTGAATATTCCGAAAGCCAGAGTGTAAATTTTCTTTCGTTCTGGTCATTATTGGTGGAGGTAAGGTTGGGGGGTAGGGGGAGGGAGTTCCGAATGTACGTACGTTCTTCATAGTCTTAATTAAATAGCGGGGTGTTGGATTATTCCTTTCATTGGCGGCTGGTATACCTTTTTTTTTGTCTTGTTTTTTCCTCCTTCCTTCTTCTTCGACTGATTGCATCTTGGTATAAATTCATGTGTGTCGTTGAAATTTGGTTTGTGTTTGGAAGAGATAATAATTGACGGCGCCTTTCTTCTCTCCCTTCCCCGCCTTCCCCCCTCCTCCTCTTTCCTCCTCATTCCTTTCCCCCCTCTCCCCTTCCCCTTATTCCCCCCTCCTCACCCCCAGCTATGACTTTGATCCTTGCCGCCAGTAGAGCAAAAGTAAAAGTATAAAAAAAGAAAAAAAGAAAACGATCCAGGATTTGACCGTCATCACTTTACGTCGAAGCAAAGATCAAGTACCTCCCCACCGCCCTTTTGTCCTTCCTTTTTACATCCCCGCTTCTCCTCCTCCTCCTCCTTCTCCTCCTCCTCCCGCCCCTCCTCTTCCTCCACTTCTCTTTGTGACTCGCGTTCCCCTCCCTTCCTTCGTCACCCTCCTGCCTCCGCCACCGCCCCAGCTCGTCCGTCCACCGCCTCCTCCACCTCCTCCTCCACGCCCTTCCGCTGGGGTGCCACAGGGATTGACACGAGATAGAGGTCCTGCGGCACTCCCTCGCGCCACCCGGGGACGTAACAGCCCTGACAGGTTAAACGCTCCACCGGCGAGGCGAATCGAGACGGCTTTTTATTTTCTAACTGCATTCCAAATCTGCATATCCATTTTTTTTTCTTTCAGACTGCAGAGGTGGCGGTGGGGAGAGCGCGAGAGAGAAAAGGGACCGCGGATAAATCTTTAGCGCTTTTTCTTTTCACCTCGAACCTTTTGACTGTTTTTGTGTGTGTGTGTGTGTATGTGTTGGGAGGGTGTTGCTGTTGTACATGACCTCGTTCATTTGGCAGTCGTTCGTTTCCTTTATATGTGAGTGACACTGACGGCTTTTGCGTGTTCGTA